>NW_026691488.1:0-91641 GCF_020826845.1 Diceros bicornis minor
AGGATAATGTAAATATGTCTCCTGGAAAAGTTGAGAAAGATGGAGACACTAGGAAAGGAAAAGACGAAAATACTCCCCTAATCAATGATGTAAAACACAAGGCATGAACAACTGTTAAAAGAATTCTCTATGACATTGATCAAGTCTACTATCTCTACGCCTGGCTCTTTCCTATCAGTCATTTGATACATAAACAATAGAATAGTGTATTTCATGGGATCAATTCTTTTAGTGGCGTGCTTTCCCTTTGACCACTACATATGCTTTTATGTGTTTGCTTTATTTTCAGGCGGCCGTCACATCAGAACACCCTCATCTCGGCAGATCTTTGCCTTAAGGACCCTACCTCGGCCCTTGATCAACTGTACTCTGTGTTATGGTCAACTCAGAGCCCTACATGGATCAGTGTTTCCTACCGCCTCTCTCCCGTGCGTTGCTCATGTCAGGGAGTATAGTCCACCGAGTGAACAGTAAGCAGTCTTCCCAAAGCATCAGATATGAAAAGGAGGAGACGCGGGGTTGGGTGTGGGACCCCATTCCGTGCCTCAGTGCAGACAAGCTAGAGGTCAATGCATCCCTCCAGAGACTGGGAGAAAAACAGGAGGTTATGAGCACGAGGTTCCCTCTGCAGGCCTTGAAGCAGGGACCTGGAATCAAACTGCTGACACCGTGGATCGTGGTTGGTTTGACAGGGAACTCACGAGGAAGATAAGGACGTGAAATAATGAAAATCATAAGAACAGCAGCGAACACTTCTACTGAGCAAGGACTGCACCCTGAATGTAAACTCTGTGCTGGAACATATCTTAACTCACATGACCCTGAAAGCATCCCGACGTAGTCAATGTTGTTCTTTGCACCATTTGCTAGATGAAGAGACTGGGTACAGTGGCTAGAAAACTCAGCCAGGTTACAAAGCGGATAAATGGCCGAGCCCAAGCTCAGTGCTCCTCTGTGATGCTCTTGGACTACAACTCCAAGTGAAGTCTCTAACGACTATCTCCGCTCGCACTGCCAACACCATCGTCCTCCGTGGAGTGGATGGAGGCAGGCGTGGGCAGGGCAGGGAGCCGGGTGTGGCAGGCCGCCAGATCTAAGGTCTGGCACACAGGTTGCCAGGTGGCTCCCTCCTCTGAGGGGGCCCAGCACACGCCCCAGGGGACTTGGCGGCAGGCCCCAGGGCCCTTTCCCCGGATCTTGTCCACTTGAAAGGGGCCTGGCCCAGGTGGCCGGTTGGGCTGGTTGGCCAGCCTCCTTTTGGACAAAGCAGGCGAGCCCAGCCAGCCTTCCAGTCGCCCCCGGCGTGGCACCAGCGCCCTCAGGCCGAGGGCCTCACGCGTGCCCCCCAACGCGGATTTCTCCTCAGAGCCGTGGCCTGGGCACTAGGAAGGCCAGGCCCTCCCGACTCCAGAGATGATGCTGGGACCCGTCGCCGGAAGGGCCCTGCCCGTGTGGCAGCGGCTCCCCAAGCCGGCGGCCTGCTGGGGCCTCACTCACTGCTTGGCCATAAGCCTGTCTCGGCCCTTCGGATTCCACAGAGCCTTTCCTCCACCTGGCTGGAGTCGACAAGTGCGGGCGTGGGGTGAGGCCGTGGTTTTGCCTTTCCAGGAGGAATGAGGCCCGGGCAAAAGCAGCTGGCCGAGGCAGAGCCTTGACCTGGCACCCCAGTCGGCCTTCGGCCACCAGGTCCAGACCACCGCTTCCAAAGAAGGGAAGCGGCCGGCCAGCTGATTGCAAGTGGGGGATGGGAGGGAGACAACAGCTGAAGCCAAGTCCAGCAGGGCGTTGGCGTTCCTTCTTCAGCTGGGACTGGCCTGGCCTGGCGGGGCGGGCGGGGCCTTCACTGAGGACCCCCGAGGCCCGCCCTAGGCCCTGGCGGTGGCGGGTGGCGCATGCGCCCTTGGCCTCAGGGGTTGAACCCAAGCCCACGGGGCACTCAAAGCAGCCGGAGAAAGAAGGGGCCAGGGGAGAGGAAGGCAGGTAGGCGAGGCGGGCAGGGCTCGCCCACCTCTTCTCCTCAGGTCCCCGAGAGAGAAAGAGAGAGAGAGAGAGAGAGAGAGTGAGAGACAGACAGACAGACAGGCAGGGAAAGAGTGAGAGATCCCTGACCTCTGAGTATCTGCATCCACCACTGCTGCCAACTCACAGGCCATCCCACTTCCCCCCCTCCATCCCCATCCCCAGGCGCGGCCCCCCCGGGGCCAGCCACACCACGGAGAGGCCCCTTCATGGTCACCTCCGTGCTGTCCCTTCCGGGCCTGACCCCACTGCAGGGGAACCGGTTCAGACAATCCAATCGTCTACATGTCCCTCTCCATGACAATTGTCTTCTCCAGTCTCACATGCCCAAACCGCACCCCCAACATCCTCCTTTGTCTGCAGCTGGAGATAGGAGGAGAATCTCTGCCATTGTGTTGAGAGACTCAGTTTCGCGGGTTTCTCCCCTGTACACGTGTTCTGAAGCTGGGTATTATTTTCTCCAGCGAACCTGTCTTGTGAAGGATTTGGCCAGCATAAGAAGCTTCAGGGAAGAGGCGGAGGGGCTTCTCTCTCCGCCCCCGACAGCCCTGAGCTGGGTCAGTGCCTCAGACCTGGCCAGGGGCAGCCCATCCCCCGGCGCCCTCTCCCGGGGCATCCCAGGAAAGCTTCACAGCCAGCCCCACCCCACTCGCCACTGCCAGGACCATCGGCCTCCCTCGGGAGGACGGGGCAGGACAGGGAACCGGGTGTGGGAGGCCGCCAGATCTCAGCTCTGGCACACAGGCTGCCAGGCTGCCTGGTCCTCTGAGGGGGCCCAGCACACGCCCCAGGAAACTTGGCGGCAGGCCCCGGGGCTCTCTCCTCTGGAACTCGTCACTTGAAAGGGGCCTGGCCCAGGTGGCTGGTTCGACCGGTTGGAAAGAAATCTTTTTTCTTCTCTGAGAGACTGTTGCTTGTCATCTCCTGGACATGAGATGACAGACAATTGTTCCCATTTCCCTTTCTACTTGAAACCTGATGGATACATTGCCCACTGCCTTTAGAGACTGCAGGTCTTTCTGAAACTCTTTTCAGTGCGCTGGCTCACTTCAGCATCATTTCATTGTTCCATCCGAAATTCCTTTCAGTTGGATCTATTTTCCTTTCTAATCCTTTTGTATACCTAGATATTTAAAAGCTGCTCAAATCTGTAGTGGAGAAAAGTTGGGTTACAACTCTTTCAGACAGCATGTAAACCCACATTTTAGGGTTTCTACACAAAACGTCTCTGCCATGTTTCTAGCAGCTCTCCTTCCATATATTTTCCTCCAGGACTTCCTGTGACAAAATTGCCTTTCTAAAAGCCAGTCCTCCGTTCACTCTCTTGGCCAGTCACGTTTCCATAGAAAGAAAAAGGACTGGATTTTCCAAAGATGCAACAAGAATGATCAAGTCCCGATTCACACCTAGATATCCTGCTCCTGTTCTCCATGAATTGCAAAATTGAAGTTAATTATCTCGTTCATTTTGTCTAAATCTATTGGGTCACTTTGGCACTGAGCCCCTAAGCTGGTCCACAGCCTGCTTCAGCAGACACCAAACTCTCTCTCAAGTGCCTGCATTCGTGTGCTGAGTAGGTATTGTATTTATTTAGATCGTATTCAACAAAAGATCTTCACGGATTCACTCAAGTACTTAAGCATCTACTATGTGCCCAAAGGTCTTGAAATGTTGGGGGTCTGCAAGGAAGACAGATATGCCTAAACAGATAAATTACACTACTGAAATCATTTGAATGAAAGAGATGTGAATAAACTGCCGTGGGACTCCAGGCAAAGAACCCCCATGGGTTGACCTACAACTAAGAGATACAGCTCTGTCCTGGGGCTCTGAGGAGAAAAACAGCCACCATGGGGGGTGGACAGGCTCTGTACCATCTAAGGAAAGGAAAAGGAAGGGAGAGAAGATAAAGAGAAAACAAGAGAAACGGAAAGGTTTTCTTCTTCTGAGTGTTTCTGCCACCCACTTTTGGAGCACACTGCTTGCTGATGTCCTTTCCGGCCAGTCTTATCCTTCAGCCGGCTTCAGGAGACTTCACCAATTCGATTGTAAGGAGCTGGGCTCCTCCGTGCAGGCAATGCCAACTCCGGAGGGAGCCAGGAGGGGAGCCAAAGATTCACAGGACTCTGCAGCCCTTCTGCAGCTCACTGGTGTGGAGGGGCACCGAGGCTTCACCTTGGCCTCTGTCTCCAAGTTCACATAAAGGAGGGTCGGTTCCTTCCTCGCTAGATGAGCGTGGAGAGAAACCTCCTTCACAGAAGGGATTATGGAATAATTAAAGTCAGAGCCTTGAACAAGGCAAAGGGTTAGCACCATGAATCTGAAGTGACTGGACATGTGAATTAGTAACCAGTAGGACGAGGAGCTGAAGACAAAAAAAGAGAAAAGGCAAGAAACCAGTTCTCGATTTTCTAAGATGGAAATGCAAGTCTTTCTTCTTCCAAAAGAAAAAAGTCATTGAACCCTTTCCTTGAAAATAAAACTGAAAGGGGCCACATGTTGCAAAGAAGGGTTTTAACCGTGATGTCACTACACAATCATGTGTAGCCATCAGTTGTTAAGTGCACTGCAAATAGTTCACACCTTAACAATTATGTTACCAAAGTTCGCAGTTGAGAAATATAGACACACACACATATACATATATATACATGTAAGAAAAGAGTAGAGTGTGTGCCAATTGCTCACTGTACTATTGACAATATCACTCTTACAACTGAAAGCATGACTAGGAGAGAGAAGGTGGTGTGACCCTAGATTGCTAGAGTCACAGCAAGAAAAGTTAAGAAAGTGCCATCAGGTCATTTGGACAAAAGAATGCTATATGGCTGTTGGGTTTATAAGAGATCCATTGGAGAAAAACAAGTCACTACATTAAATTATTTTCCACTTACCTGCATCACCCTCTCCAAGAACACATATTCTAAAATGAGACAAGTTATTACATTAAAAATGACCGGCTCTGGCATTTGGAAAACTACACCAAATAATGAAGTAAAAACTGGGTTACAAACATCCTGGTATCAACTCCAACTACCGTCTTTTACCAAACTAAAACTCTAATGATCACTAATTCACTTGCAATCTAGTGCTCCTCCCATATACAAAATCAACAACTTCCAATGTGTCATAACTTTTTTAAAATTTCCCTAACATTTTAGAGGATAATGTAAATATGTCTCCTGGAAAAGTTGAGAAAGATGGAGACACTAGGAAAGGAAAAGACGAAAATACTCCCCTAATCAATGATGTAAAACACAAGGCATGAACAACTGTTAAAAGAATTCTCTATGACATTGATCAAGTCTACTATCTCTACGCCTGGCTCTTTCCTATCAGTCATTTGATACATAAACAAATAGAATAGTGTATTTCATGGGATCAATTCTTTTAGTGGCGTGCTTTCCCTTTGACCACTACATATGCTTTTATGTGTTTGCTTTATTTTCAGGCGGCGTCACATCAGAACACCCTCATCTCGGCAGATCTTTGCCTTAAGGAACCCTACCTCGGCCCTTGATCAACTGTACTCTGTGTTATGGTCAACTCAGAGCCCTACATGGATCAGTGTTTCCTACCGCCTCTCTCCCGTGCGTTGCTCATGTCAGGGAGTATAGTCCACCGAGTGAACAGTAAGCAGTCTTCCCAAAGCATCAGATATGAAAAGGAGGAGACGCGGGGTTGGGTGTGGGACCCCATTCCGTGCCTCAGTGCAGACAAGCTAGAGGTCAATGCATCCCTCCAGAGACTGGGAGAAAAACAGGAGGTTATGAGCACGAGGTTCCCTCTGCAGGCCTTGAAGCAGGGACCTGGAATCAAACTGCTGACACCGTGGATCGTGGTTGGTTTGACAGGGAACTCACGAGGAAGATAAGGACGTGAAATAATGAAAATCATAAGAACAGCAGCGAACACTTCTACTGAGCCAAGGACTGCACCCTGAATGTAAACTCTGTGCTGGAACATATCTTAACTCACATGACCCTGAAAGCATCCCGACGTAGTCAATGTTGTTCTTTGCACCATTTGCTAGATGAAGAGACTGGGTACAGTGGCTAGAAAACTCAGCCAGGTTACAAAGCGGATAAATGGCCGAGCCCAAGCTCAGTGCTCCTCTGTGATGCTCTTGGACTACAACTCCAAGTGAAGTCTCTAACGACTATCTCCGCTCGCACTGCCAACACCATCGTCCTCCGTGGAGTGGATGGAGGCAGGCGTGGGCAGGGCAGGGAGCCGGGTGTGGCAGGCCGCCAGATCTAAGGTCTGGCACACAGGTTGCCAGGTGGCTCCCTCCTCTGAGGGGGCCCAGCACACGCCCCAGGGGACTTGGCGGCAGGCCCCAGGGCCCTTTCCCCCGGATCTTGTCCACTTGAAAGGGGCCTGGCCCAGGTGGCCGGTTGGGCTGGTTGGCCAGCCTCCTTTGGACAAAGCAGGCGAGCCCAGCCAGCCTTCCAGTCGCCCCCGGCGTGGCACCAGCGCCCTCAGGCCGAGGGCCTCACGCGTGCCCCCCAACGCGGATTTCTCCTCAGAGCCGTGGCCTGGGCACTAGGAAGGCCAGGCCCTCCCGACTCCAGAGATGATGCTGGGACCCGTCGCCGGAAGGGCCTGCCCGTGTGGCAGCGGCTCCCCAAGCCGGCGGCCTGCTGGGGCCTCACTCACTGCTTGGCCATAAGCCTGTCTCGGCCCTTCGGATTCCACAGAGCCTTTCCTCCACCTGGCTGGAGTCGACAAGTGCGGGCGTGGGGTGAGGCCGTGGTTTTGCCTTTCCAGGAGGAAATGAGGCCCGGGCAAAAGCAGCTGGCCGAGGCAGAGCCTTGACCTGGCACCCCAGTCGGCCTTCGGCCACCAGGTCCAGACCACCGCTTCCAAAGAAGGGAAGCGGCCGGCCAGCTGATTGCAAGTGGGGGATGGGAGGGAGACAACAGCTGAAGCCAAGTCCAGCAGGGCGTTGGCGTTCCTTCTTCAGCTGGGACTGGCCTGGCCTGGCGGGCGGGCGGGGCCTTCACTGAGGACCCCCGAGGCCCGCCCTAGGCCCTGGCGGTGGCGGGTGGCGCATGCGCCCTTGGCCTCAGGGGTTGAACCCAAGCCCACGGGGCACTCAAAGCAGCCGGAGAAAGAAGGGGCCAGGGGAGAGGAAGGCAGGTAGGCGAGGCGGGCAGGGCTCGCCCACCTCTTCTCCTCAGGTCCCCGAGAGAGAAAGAGAGAGAGAGAGAGAGAGAGAGTGAGAGACAGACAGACAGACAGGCAGGGAAAGAGTGAGAGATCCCTGACCTCTGAGTATCTGCATCCACCACTGCTGCCAACTCACAGGCCATCCCACTTCCCCCCCTCCATCCCCATCCCCAGGCGCGGCCCCCCGGGGCCAGCCACACCACGGAGAGGCCCCTTCATGGTCACCTCCGTGCTGTCCCTTCCGGGCCTGACCCCACTGCAGGGGAACCGGTTCAGACAATCCAATCGTCTACATGTCCCTCTCCATGACAATTGTCTTCTCCAGTCTCACATGCCCAAACCGCACCCCCAACATCCTCCTTTGTCTGCAGCTGGAGATAGGAGGAGAATCTCTGCCATTGTGTTGAGAGACTCAGTTTCGCGGGTTTCTCCCCTGTACACGTGTTCTGAAGCTGGGTATTATTTTCTCCAGCGAACCTGTCTTGTGAAGGATTTGGCCAGCCATAAGAAGCTTCAGGGAAGAGGCGGAGGGGCTTCTCTCTCCGCCCCCGACAGCCCTGAGCTGGGTCAGTGCCTCAGACCTGGCCAGGGGCAGCCCATCCCCCGGCGCCCTCTCCCGGGGCATCCCAGGAAAGCTTCACAGCCAGCCCCACCCCACTCGCCACTGCCAGGACCATCGGCCTCCCTCGGGAGGACGGGGCAGGACAGGGAACCGGGTGTGGGAGGCCGCCAGATCTCAGCTCTGGCACACAGGCTGCCAGGCTGCCTGGTCCTCTGAGGGGGCCCAGCACACGCCCCAGGAAACTTGGCGGCAGGCCCCGGGGCTCTCTCCTCTGGAACTCGTCCACTTGAAAGGGGCCTGGCCCAGGTGGCTGGTTCGACCGGTTGGAAAGAAATCTTTTTCTTCTCTGAGAGACTGTTGCTTGTCATCTCCTGGACATGAGATGACAGACAATTGTTCCCATTTCCCTTTCTACTTGAAACCTGATGGATACATTGCCCACTGCCTTTAGAGACTGCAGGTCTTTCTGAAACTCTTTTCAGTGCGCTGGCTCACTTCAGCATCATTTCATTGTTCCATCCGAAATTCCTTTCAGTTGGATCTATTTTCCTTTCTAATCCTTTTGTATACCTAGATATTTAAAAGCTGCTCAAATCTGTAGTGGAGAAAAGTTGGGTTACAACTCTTTCAGACAGCATGTAAACCCACATTTTAGGGTTTCTACACAAAACGTCTCTGCCATGTTTCTAGCAGCTCTCCTTCCATATATTTTCCTCCAGGACTTCCTGTGACAAAATTGCCTTTCTAAAAGCCAGTCCTCCGTTCACTCTCTTGGCCAGTCACGTTTCCATAGAAAGAAAAAGGACTGGATTTTCCAAAGATGCAACAAGAATGATCAAGTCCCGATTCACACCTAGATATCCTGCTCCTGTTCTCCATGAATTGCAAAATTGAAGTTAATTATCTCGTTCATTTTGTCTAAATCTATTGGGTCACTTTGGCACTGAGCCCCTAAGCTGGTCCACAGCCTGCTTCAGCAGACACCAAACTCTCTCTCAAGTGCCTGCATTCGTGTGCTGAGTAGGTATTGTATTTATTTAGATCGTATTCAACAAAAGATCTTCACGGATTCACTCAAGTACTTAAGCATCTACTATGTGCCCAAAGGTCTTGAAATGTTGGGGGTCTGCAAGGAAGACAGATATGCCTAAACAGATAAATTACACTACTGAAATCATTTGAATGAAAGAGATGTGAATAAACTGCCGTGGGACTCCAGGCAAAGAACCCCCATGGGTTGACCTACAACTAAGAGATACAGCTCTGTCCTGGGGCTCTGAGGAGAAAAACAGCCACCATGGGGGGTGGACAGGCTCTGTACCATCTAAGGAAAGGAAAAGGAAGGGAGAGAAGATAAAGAGAAAACAAGAGAAACGGAAAGGTTTTCTTCTTCTGAGTGTTTCTGCCACCCACTTTTGGAGCACACTGCTTGCTGATGTCCTTTCCGGCCAGTCTTATCCTTCAGCCGGCTTCAGGAGACTTCACCAATTCGATTGTAAGGAGCTGGGCTCCTCCGTGCAGGCAATGCCAACTCCGGAGGGAGCCAGGAGGGGAGCCAAAGATTCACAGAACTCTGCAGCCCTTCTGCAGCTCACTGGTGTGGAGGGGCACCGAGGCTTCACCTTGGCCTCTGTCTCCAAGTTCACATAAAGGAGGGTCGGTTCCTTCCTCGCTAGATGAGCGTGGAGAGAAACCTCCTTCACAGAAGGGATTATGGAATAATTAAAGTCAGAGCCTTGAACAAGGCAAAGGGTTAGCACCATGAATCTGAAGTGACTGGACATGTGAATTAGTAACCAGTAGGACGAGGAGCTGAAGACAAAAAAAGAAAAAAGGCAAGAAACCAGTTCTCGATTTTCTAAGATGGAAATGCAAGTCTTTCTTCTTCCAAAAGAAAAAAGTCATTGAACCCTTTCCTTGAAAATAAAACTGAAAGGGGCCACATGTTGCAAAGAAGGGTTTTAACCGTGATGTCACTACACAATCATGTGTAGCCATCAGTTGTTAAGTGCACTGCAAATAGTTCACACCTTAACAATTATGTTACCAAAGTTCGCAGTTGAGAAATATAGACACACACACATATACATATATATACATGTAAGAAAAGAGTAGAGTGTGTGCCAATTGCTCACTGTACTATTGACAATATCACTCTTACAACTGAAAGCATGACTAGGAGAGAGAAGGTGGTGTGACCCTAGATTGCTAGAGTCACAGCAAGAAAAGTTAAGAAAGTGCCATCAGGTCATTTGGACAAAAGAATGCTATATGGCTGTTGGGTTTATAAGAGATCCATTGGAGAAAAACAAGTCACTACATTAAATTATTTTCCACTTACCTGCATCACCCTCTCCAAGAACACATATTCTAAAATGAGACAAGTTATTACATTAAAAATGACCGGCTCTGGCATTTGGAAAACTACACCAAATAATGAAGTAAAAACTGGGTTACAAACATCCTGGTATCAACTCCAACTACCGTCTTTTACCAAACTAAAACTCTAATGATCACTAATTCACTTGCAATCTAGTGCTCCTCCCATATACAAAATCAACAACTTCCAATGTGTCATAACTTTTTTAAAATTTCCCTAACATTTTAGAGGATAATGTAAATATGTCTCCTGGAAAAGTTGAGAAAGATGGAGACACTAGGAAAGGAAAAGACGAAAATACTCCCCTAATCAATGATGTAAAACACAAGGCATGAACAACTGTTAAAAGAATTCTCTATGACATTGATCAAGTCTACTATCTCTACGCCTGGCTCTTTCCTATCAGTCATTTGATACATAAACAAATAGAATAGTGTATTTCATGGGATCAATTCTTTTAGTGGCGTGCTTTCCCTTTGACCACTACATATGCTTTTATGTGTTTGCTTTATTTTCAGGCGGCGTCACATCAGAACACCCTCATCTCGGCAGATCTTTGCCTTAAGGAACCCTACCTCGGCCCTTGATCAACTGTACTCTGTGTTATGGTCAACTCAGAGCCCTACATGGATCAGTGTTTCCTACCGCCTCTCTCCCGTGCGTTGCTCATGTCAGGGAGTATAGTCCACCGAGTGAACAGTAAGCAGTCTTCCCAAAGCATCAGATATGAAAAGGAGGAGACGCGGGGTTGGGTGTGGGACCCCATTCCGTGCCTCAGTGCAGACAAGCTAGAGGTCAATGCATCCCTCCAGAGACTGGGAGAAAAACAGGAGGTTATGAGCACGAGGTTCCCTCTGCAGGCCTTGAAGCAGGGACCTGGAATCAAACTGCTGACACCGTGGATCGTGGTTGGTTTGACAGGGAACTCACGAGGAAGATAAGGACGTGAAATAATGAAAATCATAAGAACAGCAGCGAACACTTCTACTGAGCCAAGGACTGCACCCTGAATGTAAACTCTGTGCTGGAACATATCTTAACTCACATGACCCTGAAAGCATCCCGACGTAGTCAATGTTGTTCTTTGCACCATTTGCTAGATGAAGAGACTGGGTACAGTGGCTAGAAAACTCAGCCAGGTTACAAAGCGGATAAATGGCCGAGCCCAAGCTCAGTGCTCCTCTGTGATGCTCTTGGACTACAACTCCAAGTGAAGTCTCTAACGACTATCTCCGCTCGCACTGCCAACACCATCGTCCTCCGTGGAGTGGATGGAGGCAGGCGTGGGCAGGGCAGGGAGCCGGGTGTGGCAGGCCGCCAGATCTAAGGTCTGGCACACAGGTTGCCAGGTGGCTCCCTCCTCTGAGGGGGCCCAGCACACGCCCCAGGGGACTTGGCGGCAGGCCCCAGGGCCCTTTCCCCCGGATCTTGTCCACTTGAAAGGGGCCTGGCCCAGGTGGCCGGTTGGGCTGGTTGGCCAGCCTCCTTTGGACAAAGCAGGCGAGCCCAGCCAGCCTTCCAGTCGCCCCCGGCGTGGCACCAGCGCCCTCAGGCCGAGGGCCTCACGCGTGCCCCCCAACGCGGATTTCTCCTCAGAGCCGTGGCCTGGGCACTAGGAAGGCCAGGCCCTCCCGACTCCAGAGATGATGCTGGGACCCGTCGCCGGAAGGGCCTGCCCGTGTGGCAGCGGCTCCCCAAGCCGGCGGCCTGCTGGGGCCTCACTCACTGCTTGGCCATAAGCCTGTCTCGGCCCTTCGGATTCCACAGAGCCTTTCCTCCACCTGGCTGGAGTCGACAAGTGCGGGCGTGGGGTGAGGCCGTGGTTTTGCCTTTCCAGGAAGAAATGAGGCCCGGGCAAAAGCAGCTGGCCGAGGCAGAGCCTTGACCTGGCACCCCAGTCGGCCTTCGGCCACCAGGTCCAGACCACCGCTTCCAAAGAAGGGAAGCGGCCGGCCAGCTGATTGCAAGTGGGGGATGGGAGGGAGACAACAGCTGAAGCCAAGTCCAGCAGGGCGTTGGCGTTCCTTCTTCAGCTGGGACTGGCCTGGCCTGGCGGGCGGGCGGGGCCTTCACTGAGGACCCCCGAGGCCCGCCCTAGGCCCTGGCGGTGGCGGGTGGCGCATGCGCCCTTGGCCTCAGGGGTTGAACCCAAGCCCACGGGGCACTCAAAGCAGCCGGAGAAAGAAGGGGCCAGGGGAGAGGAAGGCAGGTAGGCGAGGCGGGCAGGGCTCGCCCACCTCTTCTCCTCAGGTCCCCGAGAGAGAAAGAGAGAGAGAGAGAGAGAGAGAGAGTGAGAGACAGACAGACAGACAGGCAGGGAAAGAGTGAGAGATCCCTGACCTCTGAGTATCTGCATCCACCACTGCTGCCAACTCACAGGCCATCCCACTTCCCCCCCTCCATCCCCATCCCCAGGCGCGGCCCCCCGGGGCCAGCCACACCACGGAGAGGCCCCTTCATGGTCACCTCCGTGCTGTCCCTTCCGGGCCTGACCCCACTGCAGGGGAACCGGTTCAGACAATCCAATCGTCTACATGTCCCTCTCCATGACAATTGTCTTCTCCAGTCTCACATGCCCAAACCGCACCCCCAACATCCTCCTTTGTCTGCAGCTGGAGATAGGAGGAGAATCTCTGCCATTGTGTTGAGAGACTCAGTTTCGCGGGTTTCTCCCCTGTACACGTGTTCTGAAGCTGGGTATTATTTTCTCCAGCGAACCTGTCTTGTGAAGGATTTGGCCAGCCATAAGAAGCTTCAGGGAAGAGGCGGAGGGGCTTCTCTCTCCGCCCCCGACAGCCCTGAGCTGGGTCAGTGCCTCAGACCTGGCCAGGGGCAGCCCATCCCCCGGCGCCCTCTCCCGGGGCATCCCAGGAAAGCTTCACAGCCAGCCCCACCCCACTCGCCACTGCCAGGACCATCGGCCTCCCTCGGGAGGACGGGGCAGGACAGGGAACCGGGTGTGGGAGGCCGCCAGATCTCAGCTCTGGCACACAGGCTGCCAGGCTGCCTGGTCCTCTGAGGGGGCCCAGCACACGCCCCAGGAAACTTGGCGGCAGGCCCCGGGGCTCTCTCCTCTGGAACTCGTCCACTTGAAAGGGGCCTGGCCCAGGTGGCTGGTTCGACCGGTTGGAAAGAAATCTTTTTCTTCTCTGAGAGACTGTTGCTTGTCATCTCCTGGACATGAGATGACAGACAATTGTTCCCATTTCCCTTTCTACTTGAAACCTGATGGATACATTGCCCACTGCCTTTAGAGACTGCAGGTCTTTCTGAAACTCTTTTCAGTGCGCTGGCTCACTTCAGCATCATTTCATTGTTCCATCCGAAATTCCTTTCAGTTGGATCTATTTTCCTTTCTAATCCTTTTGTATACCTAGATATTTAAAAGCTGCTCAAATCTGTAGTGGAGAAAAGTTGGGTTACAACTCTTTCAGACAGCATGTAAACCCACATTTTAGGGTTTCTACACAAAACGTCTCTGCCATGTTTCTAGCAGCTCTCCTTCCATATATTTTCCTCCAGGACTTCCTGTGACAAAATTGCCTTTCTAAAAGCCAGTCCTCCGTTCACTCTCTTGGCCAGTCACGTTTCCATAGAAAGAAAAAGGACTGGATTTTCCAAAGATGCAACAAGAATGATCAAGTCCCGATTCACACCTAGATATCCTGCTCCTGTTCTCCATGAATTGCAAAATTGAAGTTAATTATCTCGTTCATTTTGTCTAAATCTATTGGGTCACTTTGGCACTGAGCCCCTAAGCTGGTCCACAGCCTGCTTCAGCAGACACCAAACTCTCTCTCAAGTGCCTGCATTCGTGTGCTGAGTAGGTATTGTATTTATTTAGATCGTATTCAACAAAAGATCTTCACGGATTCACTCAAGTACTTAAGCATCTACTATGTGCCCAAAGGTCTTGAAATGTTGGGGGTCTGCAAGGAAGACAGATATGCCTAAACAGATAAATTACACTACTGAAATCATTTGAATGAAAGAGATGTGAATAAACTGCCGTGGGACTCCAGGCAAAGAACCCCCATGGGTTGACCTACAACTAAGAGATACAGCTCTGTCCTGGGGCTCTGAGGAGAAAAACAGCCACCATGGGGGGTGGACAGGCTCTGTACCATCTAAGGAAAGGAAAAGGAAGGGAGAGAAGATAAAGAGAAAACAAGAGAAACGGAAAGGTTTTCTTCTTCTGAGTGTTTCTGCCACCCACTTTTGGAGCACACTGCTTGCTGATGTCCTTTCCGGCCAGTCTTATCCTTCAGCCGGCTTCAGGAGACTTCACCAATTCGATTGTAAGGAGCTGGGCTCCTCCGTGCAGGCAATGCCAACTCCGGAGGGAGCCAGGAGGGGAGCCAAAGATTCACAGGACTCTGCAGCCCTTCTGCAGCTCACTGGTGTGGAGGGGCACCGAGGCTTCACCTTGGCCTCTGTCTCCAAGTTCACATAAAGGAGGGTCGGTTCCTTCCTCGCTAGATGAGCGTGGAGAGAAACCTCCTTCACAGAAGGGATTATGGAATAATTAAAGTCAGAGCCTTGAACAAGGCAAAGGGTTAGCACCATGAATCTGAAGTGACTGGACATGTGAATTAGTAACCAGTAGGACGAGGAGCTGAAGACAAAAAAAGAAAAAAGGCAAGAAACCAGTTCTCGATTTTCTAAGATGGAAATGCAAGTCTTTCTTCTTCCAAAAGAAAAAAGTCATTGAACCCTTTCCTTGAAAATAAAACTGAAAGGGGCCACATGTTGCAAAGAAGGGTTTTAACCGTGATGTCACTACACAATCATGTGTAGCCATCAGTTGTTAAGTGCACTGCAAATAGTTCACACCTTAACAATTATGTTACCAAAGTTCGCAGTTGAGAAATATAGACACACACACATATACATATATATACATGTAAGAAAAGAGTAGAGTGTGTGCCAATTGCTCACTGTACTATTGACAATATCACTCTTACAACTGAAAGCATGACTAGGAGAGAGAAGGTGGTGTGACCCTAGATTGCTAGAGTCACAGCAAGAAAAGTTAAGAAAGTGCCATCAGGTCATTTGGACAAAAGAATGCTATATGGCTGTTGGGTTTATAAGAGATCCATTGGAGAAAAACAAGTCACTACATTAAATTATTTTCCACTTACCTGCATCACCCTCTCCAAGAACACATATTCTAAAATGAGACAAGTTATTACATTAAAAATGACCGGCTCTGGCATTTGGAAAACTACACCAAATAATGAAGTAAAAACTGGGTTACAAACATCCTGGTATCAACTCCAACTACCGTCTTTTACCAAACTAAAACTCTAATGATCACTAATTCACTTGCAATCTAGTGCTCCTCCCATATACAAAATCAACAACTTCCAATGTGTCATAACTTTTTTAAAATTTCCCTAACATTTTAGAGGATAATGTAAATATGTCTCCTGGAAAAGTTGAGAAAGATGGAGACACTAGGAAAGGAAAAGACGAAAATACTCCCCTAATCAATGATGTAAAACACAAGGCATGAACAACTGTTAAAAGAATTCTCTATGACATTGATCAAGTCTACTATCTCTATGCCTGGCTCTTTCCTATCAGTCATTTGATACATAAACAAATAGAATAGTGTATTTCATGGGATCAATTCTTTTAGTGGCGTGCTTTCCCTTTGACCACTACATATGCTTTTATGTGTTTGCTTTATTTTCAGGCGGCGTCACATCAGAACACCCTCATCTCGGCAGATCTTTGCCTTAAGGAACCCTACCTCGGCCCTTGATCAACTGTACTCTGTGTTATGGTCAACTCAGAGCCCTACATGGATCAGTGTTTCCTACCGCCTCTCTCCCGTGCGTTGCTCATGTCAGGGAGTATAGTCCACCGAGTGAACAGTAAGCAGTCTTCCCAAAGCATCAGATATGAAAAGGAGGAGACGCGGGGTTGGGTGTGGGACCCCATTCCGTGCCTCAGTGCAGACAAGCTAGAGGTCAATGCATCCCTCCAGAGACTGGGAGAAAAACAGGAGGTTATGAGCACGAGGTTCCCTCTGCAGGCCTTGAAGCAGGGACCTGGAATCAAACTGCTGACACCGTGGATCGTGGTTGGTTTGACAGGGAACTCACGAGGAAGATAAGGACGTGAAATAATGAAAATCATAAGAACAGCAGCGAACACTTCTACTGAGCCAAGGACTGCACCCTGAATGTAAACTCTGTGCTGGAACATATCTTAACTCACATGACCCTGAAAGCATCCCGACGTAGTCAATGTTGTTCTTTGCACCATTTGCTAGATGAAGAGACTGGGTACAGTGGCTAGAAAACTCAGCCAGGTTACAAAGCGGATAAATGGCCGAGCCCAAGCTCAGTGCTCCTCTGTGATGCTCTTGGACTACAACTCCAAGTGAAGTCTCTAACGACTATCTCCGCTCGCACTGCCAACACCATCGTCCTCCGTGGAGTGGATGGAGGCAGGCGTGGGCAGGGCAGGGAGCCGGGTGTGGCAGGCCGCCAGATCTAAGGTCTGGCACACAGGTTGCCAGGTGGCTCCCTCCTCTGAGGGGGCCCAGCACACGCCCCAGGGGACTTGGCGGCAGGCCCCAGGGCCCTTTCCCCCGGATCTTGTCCACTTGAAAGGGGCCTGGCCCAGGTGGCCGGTTGGGCTGGTTGGCCAGCCTCCTTTGGACAAAGCAGGCGAGCCCAGCCAGCCTTCCAGTCGCCCCCGGCGTGGCACCAGCGCCCTCAGGCCGAGGGCCTCACGCGTGCCCCCCAACGCGGATTTCTCCTCAGAGCCGTGGCCTGGGCACTAGGAAGGCCAGGCCCTCCCGACTCCAGAGATGATGCTGGGACCCGTCGCCGGAAGGGCCTGCCCGTGTGGCAGCGGCTCCCCAAGCCGGCGGCCTGCTGGGGCCTCACTCACTGCTTGGCCATAAGCCTGTCTCGGCCCTTCGGATTCCACAGAGCCTTTCCTCCACCTGGCTGGAGTCGACAAGTGCGGGCGTGGGGTGAGGCCGTGGTTTTGCCTTTCCAGGAAGAAATGAGGCCCGGGCAAAAGCAGCTGGCCGAGGCAGAGCCTTGACCTGGCACCCCAGTCGGCCTTCGGCCACCAGGTCCAGACCACCGCTTCCAAAGAAGGGAAGCGGCCGGCCAGCTGATTGCAAGTGGGGGATGGGAGGGAGACAACAGCTGAAGCCAAGTCCAGCAGGGCGTTGGCGTTCCTTCTTCAGCTGGGACTGGCCTGGCCTGGCGGGCGGGCGGGGCCTTCACTGAGGACCCCCGAGGCCCGCCCTAGGCCCTGGCGGTGGCGGGTGGCGCATGCGCCCTTGGCCTCAGGGGTTGAACCCAAGCCCACGGGGCACTCAAAGCAGCCGGAGAAAGAAGGGGCCAGGGGAGAGGAAGGCAGGTAGGCGAGGCGGGCAGGGCTCGCCCACCTCTTCTCCTCAGGTCCCCGAGAGAGAAAGAGAGAGAGAGAGAGAGAGAGAGAGTGAGAGACAGACAGACAGACAGGCAGGGAAAGAGTGAGAGATCCCTGACCTCTGAGTATCTGCATCCACCACTGCTGCCAACTCACAGGCCATCCCACTTCCCCCCCTCCATCCCCATCCCCAGGCGCGGCCCCCCGGGGCCAGCCACACCACGGAGAGGCCCCTTCATGGTCACCTCCGTGCTGTCCCTTCCGGGCCTGACCCCACTGCAGGGGAACCGGTTCAGACAATCCAATCGTCTACATGTCCCTCTCCATGACAATTGTCTTCTCCAGTCTCACATGCCCAAACCGCACCCCCAACATCCTCCTTTGTCTGCAGCTGGAGATAGGAGGAGAATCTCTGCCATTGTGTTGAGAGACTCAGTTTCGCGGGTTTCTCCCCTGTACACGTGTTCTGAAGCTGGGTATTATTTTCTCCAGCGAACCTGTCTTGTGAAGGATTTGGCCAGCCATAAGAAGCTTCAGGGAAGAGGCGGAGGGGCTTCTCTCTCCGCCCCCGACAGCCCTGAGCTGGGTCAGTGCCTCAGACCTGGCCAGGGGCAGCCCATCCCCCGGCGCCCTCTCCCGGGGCATCCCAGGAAAGCTTCACAGCCAGCCCCACCCCACTCGCCACTGCCAGGACCATCGGCCTCCCTCGGGAGGACGGGGCAGGACAGGGAACCGGGTGTGGGAGGCCGCCAGATCTCAGCTCTGGCACACAGGCTGCCAGGCTGCCTGGTCCTCTGAGGGGGCCCAGCACACGCCCCAGGAAACTTGGCGGCAGGCCCCGGGGCTCTCTCCTCTGGAACTCGTCCACTTGAAAGGGGCCTGGCCCAGGTGGCTGGTTCGACCGGTTGGAAAGAAATCTTTTTCTTCTCTGAGAGACTGTTGCTTGTCATCTCCTGGACATGAGATGACAGACAATTGTTCCCATTTCCCTTTCTACTTGAAACCTGATGGATACATTGCCCACTGCCTTTAGAGACTGCAGGTCTTTCTGAAACTCTTTTCAGTGCGCTGGCTCACTTCAGCATCATTTCATTGTTCCATCCGAAATTCCTTTCAGTTGGATCTATTTTCCTTTCTAATCCTTTTGTATACCTAGATATTTAAAAGCTGCTCAAATCTGTAGTGGAGAAAAGTTGGGTTACAACTCTTTCAGACAGCATGTAAACCCACATTTTAGGGTTTCTACACAAAACGTCTCTGCCATGTTTCTAGCAGCTCTCCTTCCATATATTTTCCTCCAGGACTTCCTGTGACAAAATTGCCTTTCTAAAAGCCAGTCCTCCGTTCACTCTCTTGGCCAGTCACGTTTCCATAGAAAGAAAAAGGACTGGATTTTCCAAAGATGCAACAAGAATGATCAAGTCCCGATTCACACCTAGATATCCTGCTCCTGTTCTCCATGAATTGCAAAATTGAAGTTAATTATCTCGTTCATTTTGTCTAAATCTATTGGGTCACTTTGGCACTGAGCCCCTAAGCTGGTCCACAGCCTGCTTCAGCAGACACCAAACTCTCTCTCAAGTGCCTGCATTCGTGTGCTGAGTAGGTATTGTATTTATTTAGATCGTATTCAACAAAAGATCTTCACGGATTCACTCAAGTACTTAAGCATCTACTATGTGCCCAAAGGTCTTGAAATGTTGGGGGTCTGCAAGGAAGACAGATATGCCTAAACAGATAAATTACACTACTGAAATCATTTGAATGAAAGAGATGTGAATAAACTGCCGTGGGACTCCAGGCAAAGAACCCCCATGGGTTGACCTACAACTAAGAGATACAGCTCTGTCCTGGGGCTCTGAGGAGAAAAACAGCCACCATGGGGGGTGGACAGGCTCTGTACCATCTAAGGAAAGGAAAAGGAAGGGAGAGAAGATAAAGAGAAAACAAGAGAAACGGAAAGGTTTTCTTCTTCTGAGTGTTTCTGCCACCCACTTTTGGAGCACACTGCTTGCTGATGTCCTTTCCGGCCAGTCTTATCCTTCAGCCGGCTTCAGGAGACTTCACCAATTCGATTGTAAGGAGCTGGGCTCCTCCGTGCAGGCAATGCCAACTCCGGAGGGAGCCAGGAGGGGAGCCAAAGATTCACAGGACTCTGCAGCCCTTCTGCAGCTCACTGGTGTGGAGGGGCACCGAGGCTTCACCTTGGCCTCTGTCTCCAAGTTCACATAAAGGAGGGTCGGTTCCTTCCTCGCTAGATGAGCGTGGAGAGAAACCTCCTTCACAGAAGGGATTATGGAATAATTAAAGTCAGAGCCTTGAACAAGGCAAAGGGTTAGCACCATGAATCTGAAGTGACTGGACATGTGAATTAGTAACCAGTAGGACGAGGAGCTGAAGACAAAAAAAGAAAAAAGGCAAGAAACCAGTTCTCGATTTTCTAAGATGGAAATGCAAGTCTTTCTTCTTCCAAAAGAAAAAAGTCATTGAACCCTTTCCTTGAAAATAAAACTGAAAGGGGCCACATGTTGCAAAGAAGGGTTTTAACCGTGATGTCACTACACAATCATGTGTAGCCATCAGTTGTTAAGTGCACTGCAAATAGTTCACACCTTAACAATTATGTTACCAAAGTTCGCAGTTGAGAAATATAGACACACACACATATACATATATATACATGTAAGAAAAGAGTAGAGTGTGTGCCAATTGCTCACTGTACTATTGACAATATCACTCTTACAACTGAAAGCATGACTAGGAGAGAGAAGGTGGTGTGACCCTAGATTGCTAGAGTCACAGCAAGAAAAGTTAAGAAAGTGCCATCAGGTCATTTGGACAAAAGAATGCTATATGGCTGTTGGGTTTATAAGAGATCCATTGGAGAAAAACAAGTCACTACATTAAATTATTTTCTACTTACCTGCATCACCCTCTCCAAGAACACATATTCTAAAATGAGACAAGTTATTACATTAAAAATGACCGGCTCTGGCATTTGGAAAACTACACCAAATAATGAAGTAAAAACTGGGTTACAAACATCCTGGTATCAACTCCAACTACCGTCTTTTACCAAACTAAAACTCTAATGATCACTAATTCACTTGCAATCTAGTGCTCCTCCCATATACAAAATCAACAACTTCCAATGTGTCATAACTTTTTTAAAATTTCCCTAACATTTTAGAGGATAATGTAAATATGTCTCCTGGAAAAGTTGAGAAAGATGGAGACACTAGGAAAGGAAAAGACGAAAATACTCCCCTAATCAATGATGTAAAACACAAGGCATGAACAACTGTTAAAAGAATTCTCTATGACATTGATCAAGTCTACTATCTCTACGCCTGGCTCTTTCCTATCAGTCATTTGATACATAAACAAATAGAATAGTGTATTTCATGGGATCAATTCTTTTAGTGGCGTGCTTTCCCTTTGACCACTACATATGCTTTTATGTGTTTGCTTTATTTTCAGGCGGCGTCACATCAGAACACCCTCATCTCGGCAGATCTTTGCCTTAAGGAACCCTACCTCGGCCCTTGATCAACTGTACTCTGTGTTATGGTCAACTCAGAGCCCTACATGGATCAGTGTTTCCTACCGCCTCTCTCCCGTGCGTTGCTCATGTCAGGGAGTATAGTCCACCGAGTGAACAGTAAGCAGTCTTCCCAAAGCATCAGATATGAAAAGGAGGAGACGCGGGGTTGGGTGTGGGACCCCATTCCGTGCCTCAGTGCAGACAAGCTAGAGGTCAATGCATCCCTCCAGAGACTGGGAGAAAAACAGGAGGTTATGAGCACGAGGTTCCCTCTGCAGGCCTTGAAGCAGGGACCTGGAATCAAACTGCTGACACCGTGGATCGTGGTTGGTTTGACAGGGAACTCACGAGGAAGATAAGGACGTGAAATAATGAAAATCATAAGAACAGCAGCGAACACTTCTACTGAGCCAAGGACTGCACCCTGAATGTAAACTCTGTGCTGGAACATATCTTAACTCACATGACCCTGAAAGCATCCCGACGTAGTCAATGTTGTTCTTTGCACCATTTGCTAGATGAAGAGACTGGGTACAGTGGCTAGAAAACTCAGCCAGGTTACAAAGCGGATAAATGGCCGAGCCCAAGCTCAGTGCTCCTCTGTGATGCTCTTGGACTACAACTCCAAGTGAAGTCTCTAACGACTATCTCCGCTCGCACTGCCAACACCATCGTCCTCCGTGGAGTGGATGGAGGCAGGCGTGGGCAGGGCAGGGAGCCGGGTGTGGCAGGCCGCCAGATCTAAGGTCTGGCACGCAGGTTGTCAGGTGGCTCCCTCCTCTGAGGGGGCCCAGCACACGCCCCAGGGGACTTGGCGGCAGGCCCCAGGGCCCTTTCCCCCGGATCTTGTCCACTTGAAAGGGGCCTGGCCCAGGTGGCCGGTTGGGCTGGTTGGCCAGCCTCCTTTGGACAAAGCAGGCGAGCCCAGCCAGCCTTCCAGTCGCCCCCGGCGTGGCACCAGCGCCCTCAGGCCGAGGGCCTCACGCGTGCCCCCCAACGCGGATTTCTCCTCAGAGCCGTGGCCTGGGCACTAGGAAGGCCAGGCCCTCCCGACTCCAGAGATGATGCTGGGACCCGTCGCCGGAAGGGCCTGCCCGTGTGGCAGCGGCTCCCCAAGCCGGCGGCCTGCTGGGGCCTCACTCACTGCTTGGCCATAAGCCTGTCTCGGCCCTTCGGATTCCACAGAGCCTTTCCTCCACCTGGCTGGAGTCGACAAGTGCGGGCGTGGGGTGAGGCCGTGGTTTTGCCTTTCCAGGAAGAAATGAGGCCCGGGCAAAAGCAGCTGGCCGAGGCAGAGCCTTGACCTGGCACCCCAGTCGGCCTTCGGCCACCAGGTCCAGACCACCGCTTCCAAAGAAGGGAAGCGGCCGGCCAGCTGATTGCAAGTGGGGGATGGGAGGGAGACAACAGCTGAAGCCAAGTCCAGCAGGGCGTTGGCGTTCCTTCTTCAGCTGGGACTGGCCTGGCCTGGCGGGCGGGCGGGGCCTTCACTGAGGACCCCCGAGGCCCGCCCTAGGCCCTGGCGGTGGCGGGTGGCGCATGCGCCCTTGGCCTCAGGGGTTGAACCCAAGCCCACGGGGCACTCAAAGCAGCCGGAGAAAGAAGGGGCCAGGGGAGAGGAAGGCAGGTAGGCGAGGCGGGCAGGGCTCGCCCACCTCTTCTCCTCAGGTCCCCGAGAGAGAAAGAGAGAGAGAGAGAGAGAGAGAGAGTGAGAGACAGACAGACAGACAGGCAGGGAAAGAGTGAGAGATCCCTGACCTCTGAGTATCTGCATCCACCACTGCTGCCAACTCACAGGCCATCCCACTTCCCCCCCTCCATCCCCATCCCCAGGCGCGGCCCCCCGGGGCCAGCCACACCACGGAGAGGCCCCTTCATGGTCACCTCCGTGCTGTCCCTTCCGGGCCTGACCCCACTGCAGGGGAACCGGTTCAGACAATCCAATCGTCTACATGTCCCTCTCCATGACAATTGTCTTCTCCAGTCTCACATGCCCAAACCGCACCCCCAACATCCTCCTTTGTCTGCAGCTGGAGATAGGAGGAGAATCTCTGCCATTGTGTTGAGAGACTCAGTTTCGCGGGTTTCTCCCCTGTACACGTGTTCTGAAGCTGGGTATTATTTTCTCCAGCGAACCTGTCTTGTGAAGGATTTGGCCAGCCATAAGAAGCTTCAGGGAAGAGGCGGAGGGGCTTCTCTCTCCGCCCCCGACAGCCCTGAGCTGGGTCAGTGCCTCAGACCTGGCCAGGGGCAGCCCATCCCCCGGCGCCCTCTCCCGGGGCATCCCAGGAAAGCTTCACAGCCAGCCCCACCCCACTCGCCACTGCCAGGACCATCGGCCTCCCTCGGGAGGACGGGGCAGGACAGGGAACCGGGTGTGGGAGGCCGCCAGATCTCAGCTCTGGCACACAGGCTGCCAGGCTGCCTGGTCCTCTGAGGGGGCCCAGCACACGCCCCAGGAAACTTGGCGGCAGGCCCCGGGGCTCTCTCCTCTGGAACTCGTCCACTTGAAAGGGGCCTGGCCCAGGTGGCTGGTTCGACCGGTTGGAAAGAAATCTTTTTCTTCTCTGAGAGACTGTTGCTTGTCATCTCCTGGACATGAGATGACAGACAATTGTTCCCATTTCCCTTTCTACTTGAAACCTGATGGATACATTGCCCACTGCCTTTAGAGACTGCAGGTCTTTCTGAAACTCTTTTCAGTGCGCTGGCTCACTTCAGCATCATTTCATTGTTCCATCCGAAATTCCTTTCAGTTGGATCTATTTTCCTTTCTAATCCTTTTGTATACCTAGATATTTAAAAGCTGCTCAAATCTGTAGTGGAGAAAAGTTGGGTTACAACTCTTTCAGACAGCATGTAAACCCACATTTTAGGGTTTCTACACAAAACGTCTCTGCCATGTTTCTAGCAGCTCTCCTTCCATATATTTTCCTCCAGGACTTCCTGTGACAAAATTGCCTTTCTAAAAGCCAGTCCTCCGTTCACTCTCTTGGCCAGTCACGTTTCCATAGAAAGAAAAAGGACTGGATTTTCCAAAGATGCAACAAGAATGATCAAGTCCCGATTCACACCTAGATATCCTGCTCCTGTTCTCCATGAATTGCAAAATTGAAGTTAATTATCTCGTTCATTTTGTCTAAATCTATTGGGTCACTTTGGCACTGAGCCCCTAAGCTGGTCCACAGCCTGCTTCAGCAGACACCAAACTCTCTCTCAAGTGCCTGCATTCGTGTGCTGAGTAGGTATTGTATTTATTTAGATCGTATTCAACAAAAGATCTTCACGGATTCACTCAAGTACTTAAGCATCTACTATGTGCCCAAAGGTCTTGAAATGTTGGGGGTCTGCAAGGAAGACAGATATGCCTAAACAGATAAATTACACTACTGAAATCATTTGAATGAAAGAGATGTGAATAAACTGCCGTGGGACTCCAGGCAAAGAACCCCCATGGGTTGACCTACAACTAAGAGATACAGCTCTGTCCTGGGGCTCTGAGGAGAAAAACAGCCACCATGGGGGGTGGACAGGCTCTGTACCATCTAAGGAAAGGAAAAGGAAGGGAGAGAAGATAAAGAGAAAACAAGAGAAACGGAAAGGTTTTCTTCTTCTGAGTGTTTCTGCCACCCACTTTTGGAGCACACTGCTTGCTGATGTCCTTTCCGGCCAGTCTTATCCTTCAGCCGGCTTCAGGAGACTTCACCAATTCGATTGTAAGGAGCTGGGCTCCTCCGTGCAGGCAATGCCAACTCCGGAGGGAGCCAGGAGGGGAGCCAAAGATTCACAGGACTCTGCAGCCCTTCTGCAGCTCACTGGTGTGGAGGGGCACCGAGGCTTCACCTTGGCCTCTGTCTCCAAGTTCACATAAAGGAGGGTCGGTTCCTTCCTCGCTAGATGAGCGTGGAGAGAAACCTCCTTCACAGAAGGGATTATGGAATAATTAAAGTCAGAGCCTTGAACAAGGCAAAGGGTTAGCACCATGAATCTGAAGTGACTGGACATGTGAATTAGTAACCAGTAGGACGAGGAGCTGAAGACAAAAAAAGAAAAAAGGCAAGAAACCAGTTCTCGATTTTCTAAGATGGAAATGCAAGTCTTTCTTCTTCCAAAAGAAAAAAGTCATTGAACCCTTTCCTTGAAAATAAAACTGAAAGGGGCCACATGTTGCAAAGAAGGGTTTTAACCGTGATGTCACTACACAATCATGTGTAGCCATCAGTTGTTAAGTGCACTGCAAATAGTTCACACCTTAACAATTATGTTACCAAAGTTCGCAGTTGAGAAATATAGACACACACACATATACATATATATACATGTAAGAAAAGAGTAGAGTGTGTGCCAATTGCTCACTGTACTATTGACAATATCACTCTTACAACTGAAAGCATGACTAGGAGAGAGAAGGTGGTGTGACCCTAGATTGCTAGAGTCACAGCAAGAAAAGTTAAGAAAGTGCCATCAGGTCATTTGGACAAAAGAATGCTATATGGCTGTTGGGTTTATAAGAGATCCATTGGAGAAAAACAAGTCACTACATTAAATTATTTTCCACTTACCTGCATCACCCTCTCCAAGAACACATATTCTAAAATGAGACAAGTTATTACATTAAAAATGACCGGCTCTGGCATTTGGAAAACTACACCAAATAATGAAGTAAAAACTGGGTTACAAACATCCTGGTATCAACTCCAACTACCGTCTTTTACCAAACTAAAACTCTAATGATCACTAATTCACTTGCAATCTAGTGCTCCTCCCATATACAAAATCAACAACTTCCAATGTGTCATAACTTTTTTAAAATTTCCCTAACATTTTAGAGGATAATGTAAATATGTCTCCTGGAAAAGTTGAGAAAGATGGAGACACTAGGAAAGGAAAAGACGAAAATACTCCCCTAATCAATGATGTAAAACACAAGGCATGAACAACTGTTAAAAGAATTCTCTATGACATTGATCAAGTCTACTATCTCTATGCCTGGCTCTTTCCTATCAGTCATTTGATACATAAACAAATAGAATAGTGTATTTCATGGGATCAATTCTTTTAGTGGCGTGCTTTCCCTTTGACCACTATATATGCTTTTATGTGTTTGCTTTATTTTCAGGCGGCGTCACATCAGAACACCCTCATCTCGGCAGATCTTTGCCTTAAGGAACCCTACCTCGGCCCTTGATCAACTGTACTCTGTGTTATGGTCAACTCAGAGCCCTACATGGATCAGTGTTTCCTACCGCCTCTCTCCCGTGCGTTGCTCATGTCAGGGAGTATAGTCCACCGAGTGAACAGTAAGCAGTCTTCCCAAAGCATCAGATATGAAAAGGAGGAGACGCGGGGTTGGGTGTGGGACCCCATTCCGTGCCTCAGTGCAGACAAGCTAGAGGTCAATGCATCCCTCCAGAGACTGGGAGAAAAACAGGAGGTTATGAGCACGAGGTTCCCTCTGCAGGCCTTGAAGCAGGGACCTGGAATCAAACTGCTGACACCGTGGATCGTGGTTGGTTTGACAGGGAACTCACGAGGAAGATAAGGACGTGAAATAATGAAAATCATAAGAACAGCAGCGAACACTTCTACTGAGCCAAGGACTGCACCCTGAATGTAAACTCTGTGCTGGAACATATCTTAACTCACATGACCCTGAAAGCATCCCGACGTAGTCAATGTTGTTCTTTGCACCATTTGCTAGATGAAGAGACTGGGTACAGTGGCTAGAAAACTCAGCCAGGTTACAAAGCGGATAAATGGCCGAGCCCAAGCTCAGTGCTCCTCTGTGATGCTCTTGGACTACAACTCCAAGTGAAGTCTCTAACGACTATCTCCGCTCGCACTGCCAACACCATCGTCCTCCGTGGAGTGGATGGAGGCAGGCGTGGGCAGGGCAGGGAGCCGGGTGTGGCAGGCCGCCAGATCTAAGGTCTGGCACGCAGGTTGCCAGGTGGCTCCCTCCTCTGAGGGGGCCCAGCACACGCCCCAGGGGACTTGGCGGCAGGCCCCAGGGCCCTTTCCCCCGGATCTTGTCCACTTGAAAGGGGCCTGGCCCAGGTGGCCGGTTGGGCTGGTTGGCCAGCCTCCTTTGGACAAAGCAGGCGAGCCCAGCCAGCCTTCCAGTCGCCCCCGGCGTGGCACCAGCGCCCTCAGGCCGAGGGCCTCACGCGTGCCCCCCAACGCGGATTTCTCCTCAGAGCCGTGGCCTGGGCACTAGGAAGGCCAGGCCCTCCCGACTCCAGAGATGATGCTGGGACCCGTCGCCGGAAGGGCCTGCCCGTGTGGCAGCGGCTCCCCAAGCCGGCGGCCTGCTGGGGCCTCACTCACTGCTTGGCCATAAGCCTGTCTCGGCCCTTCGGATTCCACAGAGCCTTTCCTCCACCTGGCTGGAGTCGACAAGTGCGGGCGTGGGGTGAGGCCGTGGTTTTGCCTTTCCAGGAAGAAATGAGGCCCGGGCAAAAGCAGCTGGCCGAGGCAGAGCCTTGACCTGGCACCCCAGTCGGCCTTTGGCCACCAGGTCCAGACCACCGCTTCCAAAGAAGGGAAGCGGCCGGCCAGCTGATTGCAAGTGGGGGATGGGAGGGAGACAACAGCTGAAGCCAAGTCCAGCAGGGCGTTGGCGTTCCTTCTTCAGCTGGGACTGGCCTGGCCTGGCGGGCGGGCGGGGCCTTCACTGAGGACCCCCGAGGCCCGCCCTAGGCCCTGGCGGTGGCGGGTGGCGCATGCGCCCTTGGCCTCAGGGGTTGAACCCAAGCCCACAGGGCACTCAAAGCAGCCGGAGAAAGAAGGGGCCAGGGGAGAGGAAGGCAGGTAGGCGAGGCGGGCAGGGCTCGCCCACCTCTTCTCCTCAGGTCCCCGAGAGAGAAAGAGAGAGAGAGAGAGAGAGAGAGTGAGAGACAGACAGACAGACAGGCAGGGAAAGAGTGAGAGATCCCTGACCTCTGAGTATCTGCATCCACCACTGCTGCCAACTCACAGGCCATCCCACTTCCCCCCCTCCATCCCCATCCCCAGGCGCGGCCCCCCGGGGCCAGCCACACCACGGAGAGGCCCCTTCATGGTCACCTCCGTGCTGTCCCTTCCGGGCCTGACCCCACTGCAGGGGAACCGGTTCAGACAATCCAATCGTCTACATGTCCCTCTCCATGACAATTGTCTTCTCCAGTCTCACATGCCCAAACCGCACCCCCAACATCCTCCTTTGTCTGCAGCTGGAGATAGGAGGAGAATCTCTGCCATTGTGTTGAGAGACTCAGTTTCGCGGGTTTCTCCCCTGTACACGTGTTCTGAAGCTGGGTATTATTTTCTCCAGCGAACCTGTCTTGTGAAGGATTTGGCCAGCCATAAGAAGCTTCAGGGAAGAGGCGGAGGGGCTTCTCTCTCCGCCCCCGACAGCCCTGAGCTGGGTCAGTGCCTCAGACCTGGCCAGGGGCAGCCCATCCCCCGGCGCCCTCTCCCGGGGCATCCCAGGAAAGCTTCACAGCCAGCCCCACCCCACTCGCCACTGCCAGGACCATCGGCCTCCCTCGGGAGGACGGGGCAGGACAGGGAACCGGGTGTGGGAGGCCGCCAGATCTCAGCTCTGGCACACAGGCTGCCAGGCTGCCTGGTCCTCTGAGGGGGCCCAGCACACGCCCCAGGAAACTTGGCGGCAGGCCCCGGGGCTCTCTCCTCTGGAACTCGTCCACTTGAAAGGGGCCTGGCCCAGGTGGCTGGTTCGACCGGTTGGAAAGAAATCTTTTTCTTCTCTGAGAGACTGTTGCTTGTCATCTCCTGGACATGAGATGACAGACAATTGTTCCCATTTCCCTTTCTACTTGAAACCTGATGGATACATTGCCCACTGCCTTTAGAGACTGCAGGTCTTTCTGAAACTCTTTTCAGTGCGCTGGCTCACTTCAGCATCATTTCATTGTTCCATCCGAAATTCCTTTCAGTTGGATCTATTTTCCTTTCTAATCCTTTTGTATACCTAGATATTTAAAAGCTGCTCAAATCTGTAGTGGAGAAAAGTTGGGTTACAACTCTTTCAGACAGCATGTAAACCCACATTTTAGGGTTTCTACACAAAACGTCTCTGCCATGTTTCTAGCAGCTCTCCTTCCATATATTTTCCTCCAGGACTTCCTGTGACAAAATTGCCTTTCTAAAAGCCAGTCCTCCGTTCACTCTCTTGGCCAGTCACGTTTCCATAGAAAGAAAAAGGACTGGATTTTCCAAAGATGCAACAAGAATGATCAAGTCCCGATTCACACCTAGATATCCTGCTCCTGTTCTCCATGAATTGCAAAATTGAAGTTAATTATCTCGTTCATTTTGTCTAAATCTATTGGGTCACTTTGGCACTGAGCCCCTAAGCTGGTCCACAGCCTGCTTCAGCAGACACCAAACTCTCTCTCAAGTGCCTGCATTCGTGTGCTGAGTAGGTATTGTATTTATTTAGATCGTATTCAACAAAAGATCTTCACGGATTCACTCAAGTACTTAAGCATCTACTATGTGCCCAAAGGTCTTGAAATGTTGGGGGTCTGCAAGGAAGACAGATATGCCTAAACAGATAAATTACACTACTGAAATCATTTGAATGAAAGAGATGTGAATAAACTGCCGTGGGACTCCAGGCAAAGAACCCCCATGGGTTGACCTACAACTAAGAGATACAGCTCTGTCCTGGGGCTCTGAGGAGAAAAACAGCCACCATGGGGGGTGGACAGGCTCTGTACCATCTAAGGAAAGGAAAAGGAAGGGAGAGAAGATAAAGAGAAAACAAGAGAAACGGAAAGGTTTTCTTCTTCTGAGTGTTTCTGCCACCCACTTTTGGAGCACACTGCTTGCTGATGTCCTTTCCGGCCAGTCTTATCCTTCAGCCGGCTTCAGGAGACTTCACCAATTCGATTGTAAGGAGCTGGGCTCCTCCGTGCAGGCAATGCCAACTCCGGAGGGAGCCAGGAGGGGAGCCAAAGATTCACAGGACTCTGCAGCCCTTCTGCAGCTCACTGGTGTGGAGGGGCACCGAGGCTTCACCTTGGCCTCTGTCTCCAAGTTCACATAAAGGAGGGTCGGTTCCTTCCTCGCTAGATGAGCGTGGAGAGAAACCTCCTTCACAGAAGGGATTATGGAATAATTAAAGTCAGAGCCTTGAACAAGGCAAAGGGTTAGCACCATGAATCTGAAGTGACTGGACATGTGAATTAGTAACCAGTAGGACGAGGAGCTGAAGACAAAAAAAGAAAAAAGGCAAGAAACCAGTTCTCGATTTTCTAAGATGGAAATGCAAGTCTTTCTTCTTCCAAAAGAAAAAAGTCATTGAACCCTTTCCTTGAAAATAAAACTGAAAGGGGCCACATGTTGCAAAGAAGGGTTTTAACCGTGATGTCACTACACAATCATGTGTAGCCATCAGTTGTTAAGTGCACTGCAAATAGTTCACACCTTAACAATTATGTTACCAAAGTTCGCAGTTGAGAAATATAGACACACACACATATACATATATATACATGTAAGAAAAGAGTAGAGTGTGTGCCAATTGCTCACTGTACTATTGACAATATCACTCTTACAACTGAAAGCATGACTAGGAGAGAGAAGGTGGTGTGACCCTAGATTGCTAGAGTCACAGCAAGAAAAGTTAAGAAAGTGCCATCAGGTCATTTGGACAAAAGAATGCTATATGGCTGTTGGGTTTATAAGAGATCCATTGGAGAAAAACAAGTCACTACATTAAATTATTTTCTACTTACCTGCATCACCCTCTCCAAGAACACATATTCTAAAATGAGACAAGTTATTACATTAAAAATGACCGGCTCTGGCATTTGGAAAACTACACCAAATAATGAAGTAAAAACTGGGTTACAAACATCCTGGTATCAACTCCAACTACCGTCTTTTACCAAACTAAAACTCTAATGATCACTAATTCACTTGCAATCTAGTGCTCCTCCCATATACAAAATCAACAACTTCCAATGTGTCATAACTTTTTTAAAATTTCCCTAACATTTTAGAGGATAATGTAAATATGTCTCCTGGAAAAGTTGAGAAAGATGGAGACACTAGGAAAGGAAAAGACGAAAATACTCCCCTAATCAATGATGTAAAACACAAGGCATGAACAACTGTTAAAAGAATTCTCTATGACATTGATCAAGTCTACTATCTCTACGCCTGGCTCTTTCCTATCAGTCATTTGATACATAAACAAATAGAATAGTGTATTTCATGGGATCAATTCTTTTAGTGGCGTGCTTTCCCTTTGACCACTACATATGCTTTTATGTGTTTGCTTTATTTTCAGGCGGCGTCACATCAGAACACCCTCATCTCGGCAGATCTTTGCCTTAAGGAACCCTACCTCGGCCCTTGATCAACTGTACTCTGTGTTATGGTCAACTCAGAGCCCTACATGGATCAGTGTTTCCTACCGCCTCTCTCCCGTGCGTTGCTCATGTCAGGGAGTATAGTCCACCGAGTGAACAGTAAGCAGTCTTCCCAAAGCATCAGATATGAAAAGGAGGAGACGCGGGGTTGGGTGTGGGACCCCATTCCGTGCCTCAGTGCAGACAAGCTAGAGGTCAATGCATCCCTCCAGAGACTGGGAGAAAAACAGGAGGTTATGAGCACGAGGTTCCCTCTGCAGGCCTTGAAGCAGGGACCTGGAATCAAACTGCTGACACCGTGGATCGTGGTTGGTTTGACAGGGAACTCACGAGGAAGATAAGGACGTGAAATAATGAAAATCATAAGAACAGCAGCGAACACTTCTACTGAGCCAAGGACTGCACCCTGAATGTAAACTCTGTGCTGGAACATATCTTAACTCACATGACCCTGAAAGCATCCCGACGTAGTCAATGTTGTTCTTTGCACCATTTGCTAGATGAAGAGACTGGGTACAGTGGCTAGAAAACTCAGCCAGGTTACAAAGCGGATAAATGGCCGAGCCCAAGCTCAGTGCTCCTCTGTGATGCTCTTGGACTACAACTCCAAGTGAAGTCTCTAACGACTATCTCCGCTCGCACTGCCAACACCATCGTCCTCCGTGGAGTGGATGGAGGCAGGCGTGGGCAGGGCAGGGAGCCGGGTGTGGCAGGCCGCCAGATCTAAGGTCTGGCACGCAGGTTGTCAGGTGGCTCCCTCCTCTGAGGGGGCCCAGCACACGCCCCAGGGGACTTGGCGGCAGGCCCCAGGGCCCTTTCCCCCGGATCTTGTCCACTTGAAAGGGGCCTGGCCCAGGTGGCCGGTTGGGCTGGTTGGCCAGCCTCCTTTGGACAAAGCAGGCGAGCCCAGCCAGCCTTCCAGTCGCCCCCGGCGTGGCACCAGCGCCCTCAGGCCGAGGGCCTCACGCGTGCCCCCCAACGCGGATTTCTCCTCAGAGCCGTGGCCTGGGCACTAGGAAGGCCAGGCCCTCCCGACTCCAGAGATGATGCTGGGACCCGTCGCCGGAAGGGCCTGCCCGTGTGGCAGCGGCTCCCCAAGCCGGCGGCCTGCTGGGGCCTCACTCACTGCTTGGCCATAAGCCTGTCTCGGCCCTTCGGATTCCACAGAGCCTTTCCTCCACCTGGCTGGAGTCGACAAGTGCGGGCGTGGGGTGAGGCCGTGGTTTTGCCTTTCCAGGAAGAAATGAGGCCCGGGCAAAAGCAGCTGGCCGAGGCAGAGCCTTGACCTGGCACCCCAGTCGGCCTTTGGCCACCAGGTCCAGACCACCGCTTCCAAAGAAGGGAAGCGGCCGGCCAGCTGATTGCAAGTGGGGGATGGGAGGGAGACAACAGCTGAAGCCAAGTCCAGCAGGGCGTTGGCGTTCCTTCTTCAGCTGGGACTGGCCTGGCCTGGCGGGCGGGCGGGGCCTTCACTGAGGACCCCCGAGGCCCGCCCTAGGCCCTGGCGGTGGCGGGTGGCGCATGCGCCCTTGGCCTCAGGGGTTGAACCCAAGCCCACAGGGCACTCAAAGCAGCCGGAGAAAGAAGGGGCCAGGGGAGAGGAAGGCAGGTAGGCGAGGCGGGCAGGGCTCGCCCACCTCTTCTCCTCAGGTCCCCGAGAGAGAAAGAGAGAGAGAGAGAGAGAGAGAGTGAGAGACAGACAGACAGACAGGCAGGGAAAGAGTGAGAGATCCCTGACCTCTGAGTATCTGCATCCACCACTGCTGCCAACTCACAGGCCATCCCACTTCCCCCCCTCCATCCCCATCCCCAGGCGCGGCCCCCCGGGGCCAGCCACACCACGGAGAGGCCCCTTCATGGTCACCTCCGTGCTGTCCCTTCCGGGCCTGACCCCACTGCAGGGGAACCGGTTCAGACAATCCAATCGTCTACATGTCCCTCTCCATGACAATTGTCTTCTCCAGTCTCACATGCCCAAACCGCACCCCCAACATCCTCCTTTGTCTGCAGCTGGAGATAGGAGGAGAATCTCTGCCATTGTGTTGAGAGACTCAGTTTCGCGGGTTTCTCCCCTGTACACGTGTTCTGAAGCTGGGTATTATTTTCTCCAGCGAACCTGTCTTGTGAAGGATTTGGCCAGCCATAAGAAGCTTCAGGGAAGAGGCGGAGGGGCTTCTCTCTCCGCCCCCGACAGCCCTGAGCTGGGTCAGTGCCTCAGACCTGGCCAGGGGCAGCCCATCCCCCGGCGCCCTCTCCCGGGGCATCCCAGGAAAGCTTCACAGCCAGCCCCACCCCACTCGCCACTGCCAGGACCATCGGCCTCCCTCGGGAGGACGGGGCAGGACAGGGAACCGGGTGTGGGAGGCCGCCAGATCTCAGCTCTGGCACACAGGCTGCCAGGCTGCCTGGTCCTCTGAGGGGGCCCAGCACACGCCCCAGGAAACTTGGCGGCAGGCCCCGGGGCTCTCTCCTCTGGAACTCGTCCACTTGAAAGGGGCCTGGCCCAGGTGGCTGGTTCGACCGGTTGGAAAGAAATCTTTTTCTTCTCTGAGAGACTGTTGCTTGTCATCTCCTGGACATGAGATGACAGACAATTGTTCCCATTTCCCTTTCTACTTGAAACCTGATGGATACATTGCCCACTGCCTTTAGAGACTGCAGGTCTTTCTGAAACTCTTTTCAGTGCGCTGGCTCACTTCAGCATCATTTCATTGTTCCATCCGAAATTCCTTTCAGTTGGATCTATTTTCCTTTCTAATCCTTTTGTATACCTAGATATTTAAAAGCTGCTCAAATCTGTAGTGGAGAAAAGTTGGGTTACAACTCTTTCAGACAGCATGTAAACCCACATTTTAGGGTTTCTACACAAAACGTCTCTGCCATGTTTCTAGCAGCTCTCCTTCCATATATTTTCCTCCAGGACTTCCTGTGACAAAATTGCCTTTCTAAAAGCCAGTCCTCCGTTCACTCTCTTGGCCAGTCACGTTTCCATAGAAAGAAAAAGGACTGGATTTTCCAAAGATGCAACAAGAATGATCAAGTCCCGATTCACACCTAGATATCCTGCTCCTGTTCTCCATGAATTGCAAAATTGAAGTTAATTATCTCGTTCATTTTGTCTAAATCTATTGGGTCACTTTGGCACTGAGCCCCTAAGCTGGTCCACAGCCTGCTTCAGCAGACACCAAACTCTCTCTCAAGTGCCTGCATTCGTGTGCTGAGTAGGTATTGTATTTATTTAGATCGTATTCAACAAAAGATCTTCACGGATTCACTCAAGTACTTAAGCATCTACTATGTGCCCAAAGGTCTTGAAATGTTGGGGGTCTGCAAGGAAGACAGATATGCCTAAACAGATAAATTACACTACTGAAATCATTTGAATGAAAGAGATGTGAATAAACTGCCGTGGGACTCCAGGCAAAGAACCCCCATGGGTTGACCTACAACTAAGAGATACAGCTCTGTCCTGGGGCTCTGAGGAGAAAAACAGCCACCATGGGGGGTGGACAGGCTCTGTACCATCTAAGGAAAGGAAAAGGAAGGGAGAGAAGATAAAGAGAAAACAAGAGAAACGGAAAGGTTTTCTTCTTCTGAGTGTTTCTGCCACCCACTTTTGGAGCACACTGCTTGCTGATGTCCTTTCCGGCCAGTCTTATCCTTCAGCCGGCTTCAGGAGACTTCACCAATTCGATTGTAAGGAGCTGGGCTCCTCCGTGCAGGCAATGCCAACTCCGGAGGGAGCCAGGAGGGGAGCCAAAGATTCACAGGACTCTGCAGCCCTTCTGCAGCTCACTGGTGTGGAGGGGCACCGAGGCTTCACCTTGGCCTCTGTCTCCAAGTTCACATAAAGGAGGGTCGGTTCCTTCCTCGCTAGATGAGCGTGGAGAGAAACCTCCTTCACAGAAGGGATTATGGAATAATTAAAGTCAGAGCCTTGAACAAGGCAAAGGGTTAGCACCATGAATCTGAAGTGACTGGACATGTGAATTAGTAACCAGTAGGACGAGGAGCTGAAGACAAAAAAAGAAAAAAGGCAAGAAACCAGTTCTCGATTTTCTAAGATGGAAATGCAAGTCTTTCTTCTTCCAAAAGAAAAAAGTCATTGAACCCTTTCCTTGAAAATAAAACTGAAAGGGGCCACATGTTGCAAAGAAGGGTTTTAACCGTGATGTCACTACACAATCATGTGTAGCCATCAGTTGTTAAGTGCACTGCAAATAGTTCACACCTTAACAATTATGTTACCAAAGTTCGCAGTTGAGAAATATAGACACACACACATATACATATATATACATGTAAGAAAAGAGTAGAGTGTGTGCCAATTGCTCACTGTACTATTGACAATATCACTCTTACAACTGAAAGCATGACTAGGAGAGAGAAGGTGGTGTGACCCTAGATTGCTAGAGTCACAGCAAGAAAAGTTAAGAAAGTGCCATCAGGTCATTTGGACAAAAGAATGCTATATGGCTGTTGGGTTTATAAGAGATCCATTGGAGAAAAACAAGTCACTACATTAAATTATTTTCCACTTACCTGCATCACCCTCTCCAAGAACACATATTCTAAAATGAGACAAGTTATTACATTAAAAATGACCGGCTCTGGCATTTGGAAAACTACACCAAATAATGAAGTAAAAACTGGGTTACAAACATCCTGGTATCAACTCCAACTACCGTCTTTTACCAAACTAAAACTCTAATGATCACTAATTCACTTGCAATCTAGTGCTCCTCCCATATACAAAATCAACAACTTCCAATGTGTCATAACTTTTTTAAAATTTCCCTAACATTTTAGAGGATAATGTAAATATGTCTCCTGGAAAAGTTGAGAAAGATGGAGACACTAGGAAAGGAAAAGACGAAAATACTCCCCTAATCAATGATGTAAAACACAAGGCATGAACAACTGTTAAAAGAATTCTCTATGACATTGATCAAGTCTACTATCTCTACGCCTGGCTCTTTCCTATCAGTCATTTGATACATAAACAAATAGAATAGTGTATTTCATGGGATCAATTCTTTTAGTGGCGTGCTTTCCCTTTGACCACTACATATGCTTTTATGTGTTTGCTTTATTTTCAGGCGGCGTCACATCAGAACACCCTCATCTCGGCAGATCTTTGCCTTAAGGAACCCTACCTCGGCCCTTGATCAACTGTACTCTGTGTTATGGTCAACTCAGAGCCCTACATGGATCAGTGTTTCCTACCGCCTCTCTCCCGTGCGTTGCTCATGTCAGGGAGTATAGTCCACCGAGTGAACAGTAAGCAGTCTTCCCAAAGCATCAGATATGAAAAGGAGGAGACGCGGGGTTGGGTGTGGGACCCCATTCCGTGCCTCAGTGCAGACAAGCTAGAGGTCAATGCATCCCTCCAGAGACTGGGAGAAAAACAGGAGGTTATGAGCACGAGGTTCCCTCTGCAGGCCTTGAAGCAGGGACCTGGAATCAAACTGCTGACACCGTGGATCGTGGTTGGTTTGACAGGGAACTCACGAGGAAGATAAGGACGTGAAATAATGAAAATCATAAGAACAGCAGCGAACACTTCTACTGAGCCAAGGACTGCACCCTGAATGTAAACTCTGTGCTGGAACATATCTTAACTCACATGACCCTGAAAGCATCCCGACGTAGTCAATGTTGTTCTTTGCACCATTTGCTAGATGAAGAGACTGGGTACAGTGGCTAGAAAACTCAGCCAGGTTACAAAGCGGATAAATGGCCGAGCCCAAGCTCAGTGCTCCTCTGTGATGCTCTTGGACTACAACTCCAAGTGAAGTCTCTAACGACTATCTCCGCTCGCACTGCCAACACCATCGTCCTCCGTGGAGTGGATGGAGGCAGGCGTGGGCAGGGCAGGGAGCCGGGTGTGGCAGGCCGCCAGATCTAAGGTCTGGCACGCAGGTTGTCAGGTGGCTCCCTCCTCTGAGGGGGCCCAGCACACGCCCCAGGGGACTTGGCGGCAGGCCCCAGGGCCCTTTCCCCCGGATCTTGTCCACTTGAAAGGGGCCTGGCCCAGGTGGCCGGTTGGGCTGGTTGGCCAGCCTCCTTTGGACAAAGCAGGCGAGCCCAGCCAGCCTTCCAGTCGCCCCCGGCGTGGCACCAGCGCCCTCAGGCCGAGGGCCTCACGCGTGCCCCCCAACGCGGATTTCTCCTCAGAGCCGTGGCCTGGGCACTAGGAAGGCCAGGCCCTCCCGACTCCAGAGATGATGCTGGGACCCGTCGCCGGAAGGGCCTGCCCGTGTGGCAGCGGCTCCCCAAGCCGGCGGCCTGCTGGGGCCTCACTCACTGCTTGGCCATAAGCCTGTCTCGGCCCTTCGGATTCCACAGAGCCTTTCCTCCACCTGGCTGGAGTCGACAAGTGCGGGCGTGGGGTGAGGCCGTGGTTTTGCATTTCCAGGAAGAAATGAGGCCCGGGCAAAAGCAGCTGGCCGAGGCAGAGCCTTGACCTGGCACCCCAGTCGGCCTTTGGCCACCAGGTCCAGACCACCGCTTCCAAAGAAGGGAAGCGGCCGGCCAGCTGATTGCAAGTGGGGGATGGGAGGGAGACAACAGCTGAAGCCAAGTCCAGCAGGGCGTTGGCGTTCCTTCTTCAGCTGGGACTGGCCTGGCCTGGCGGGCGGGCGGGGCCTTCACTGAGGACCCCCGAGGCCCGCCCTAGGCCCTGGCGGTGGCGGGTGGCGCATGCGCCCTTGGCCTCAGGGGTTGAACCCAAGCCCACAGGGCACTCAAAGCAGCCGGAGAAAGAAGGGGCCAGGGGAGAGGAAGGCAGGTAGGCGAGGCGGGCAGGGCTTGCCCACCTCTTCTCCTCAGGTCCCCGAGAGAGAAAGAGAGAGAGAGAGAGAGAGAGAGTGAGAGACAGACAGACAGACAGGCAGGGAAAGAGTGAGAGATCCCTGACCTCTGAGTATCTGCATCCACCACTGCTGCCAACTCACAGGCCATCCCACTTCCCCCCCTCCATCCCCATCCCCAGGCGCGGCCCCCCGGGGCCAGCCACACCACGGAGAGGCCCCTTCATGGTCACCTCCGTGCTGTCCCTTCCGGGCCTGACCCCACTGCAGGGGAACCGGTTCAGACAATCCAATCGTCTACATGTCTCTCTCCATGACAATTGTCTTCTCCAGTCTCACATGCCCAAACCGCACCCCCAACATCCTCCTTTGTCTGCAGCTGGAGATAGGAGGAGAATCTCTGCCATTGTGTTGAGAGACTCAGTTTCGCGGGTTTCTCCCCTGTACACGTGTTCTGAAGCTGGGTATTATTTTCTCCAGCGAACCTGTCTTGTGAAGGATTTGGCCAGCCATAAGAAGCTTCAGGGAAGAGGCGGAGGGGCTTCTCTCTCCGCCCCCGACAGCCCTGAGCTGGGTCAGTGCCTCAGACCTGGCCAGGGGCAGCCCATCCCCCGGCGCCCTCTCCCGGGGCATCCCAGGAAAGCTTCACAGCCAGCCCCACCCCACTCGCCACTGCCAGGACCATCGGCCTCCCTCGGGAGGACGGGGCAGGACAGGGAACCGGGTGTGGGAGGCCGCCAGATCTCAGCTCTGGCACACAGGCTGCCAGGCTGCCTGGTCCTCTGAGGGGGCCCAGCACACGCCCCAGGAAACTTGGCGGCAGGCCCCGGGGCTCTCTCCTCTGGAACTCGTCCACTTGAAAGGGGCCTGGCCCAGGTGGCTGGTTCGACCGGTTGGAAAGAAATCTTTTTCTTCTCTGAGAGACTGTTGCTTGTCATCTCCTGGACATGAGATGACAGACAATTGTTCCCATTTCCCTTTCTACTTGAAACCTGATGGATACATTGCCCACTGCCTTTAGAGACTGCAGGTCTTTCTGAAACTCTTTTCAGTGCGCTGGCTCACTTCAGCATCATTTCATTGTTCCATCCGAAATTCCTTTCAGTTGGATCTATTTTCCTTTCTAATCCTTTTGTATACCTAGATATTTAAAAGCTGCTCAAATCTGTAGTGGAGAAAAGTTGGGTTACAACTCTTTCAGACAGCATGTAAACCCACATTTTAGGGTTTCTACACAAAACGTCTCTGCCATGTTTCTAGCAGCTCTCCTTCCATATATTTTCCTCCAGGACTTCCTGTGACAAAATTGCCTTTCTAAAAGCCAGTCCTCCGTTCACTCTCTTGGCCAGTCACGTTTCCATAGAAAGAAAAAGGACTGGATTTTCCAAAGATGCAACAAGAATGATCAAGTCCCGATTCACACCTAGATATCCTGCTCCTGTTCTCCATGAATTGCAAAATTGAAGTTAATTATCTCGTTCATTTTGTCTAAATCTATTGGGTCACTTTGGCACTGAGCCCCTAAGCTGGTCCACAGCCTGCTTCAGCAGACACCAAACTCTCTCTCAAGTGCCTGCATTCGTGTGCTGAGTAGGTATTGTATTTATTTAGATCGTATTCAACAAAAGATCTTCACGGATTCACTCAAGTACTTAAGCATCTACTATGTGCCCAAAGGTCTTGAAATGTTGGGGGTCTGCAAGGAAGACAGATATGCCTAAACAGATAAATTACACTACTGAAATCATTTGAATGAAAGAGATGTGAATAAACTGCCGTGGGACTCCAGGCAAAGAACCCCCATGGGTTGACCTACAACTAAGAGATACAGCTCTGTCCTGGGGCTCTGAGGAGAAAAACAGCCACCATGGGGGGTGGACAGGCTCTGTACCATCTAAGGAAAGGAAAAGGAAGGGAGAGAAGATAAAGAGAAAACAAGAGAAACGGAAAGGTTTTCTTCTTCTGAGTGTTTCTGCCACCCACTTTTGGAGCACACTGCTTGCTGATGTCCTTTCCGGCCAGTCTTATCCTTCAGCCGGCTTCAGGAGACTTCACCAATTCGATTGTAAGGAGCTGGGCTCCTCCGTGCAGGCAATGCCAACTCCGGAGGGAGCCAGGAGGGGAGCCAAAGATTCACAGGACTCTGCAGCCCTTCTGCAGCTCACTGGTGTGGAGGGGCACCGAGGCTTCACCTTGGCCTCTGTCTCCAAGTTCACATAAAGGAGGGTCGGTTCCTTCCTCGCTAGATGAGCGTGGAGAGAAACCTCCTTCACAGAAGGGATTATGGAATAATTAAAGTCAGAGCCTTGAACAAGGCAAAGGGTTAGCACCATGAATCTGAAGTGACTGGACATGTGAATTAGTAACCAGTAGGACGAGGAGCTGAAGACAAAAAAAGAAAAAAGGCAAGAAACCAGTTCTCGATTTTCTAAGATGGAAATGCAAGTCTTTCTTCTTCCAAAAGAAAAAAGTCATTGAACCCTTTCCTTGAAAATAAAACTGAAAGGGGCCACATGTTGCAAAGAAGGGTTTTAACCGTGATGTCACTACACAATCATGTGTAGCCATCAGTTGTTAAGTGCACTGCAAATAGTTCACATCTTAACAATTATGTTACCAAAGTTCGCAGTTGAGAAATATAGACACACACACATATACATATATATACATGTAAGAAAAGAGTAGAGTGTGTGCCAATTGCTCACTGTACTATTGACAATATCACTCTTACAACTGAAAGCATGACTAGGAGAGAGAAGGTGGTGTGACCCTAGATTGCTAGAGTCACAGCAAGAAAAGTTAAGAAAGTGCCATCAGGTCATTTGGACAAAAGAATGCTATATGGCTGTTGGGTTTATAAGAGATCCATTGGAGAAAAACAAGTCACTACATTAAATTATTTTCCACTTACCTGCATCACCCTCTCCAAGAACACATATTCTAAAATGAGACAAGTTATTACATTAAAAATGACCGGCTCTGGCATTTGGAAAACTACACCAAATAATGAAGTAAAAACTGGGTTACAAACATCCTGGTATCAACTCCAACTACCGTCTTTTACCAAACTAAAACTCTAATGATCACTAATTCACTTGCAATCTAGTGCTCCTCCCATATACAAAATCAACAACTTCCAATGTGTCATAACTTTTTTAAAATTTCCCTAACATTTTAGAGGATAATGTAAATATGTCTCCTGGAAAAGTTGAGAAAGATGGAGACACTAGGAAAGGAAAAGACGAAAATACTCCCCTAATCAATGATGTAAAACACAAGGCATGAACAACTGTTAAAAGAATTCTCTATGACATTGATCAAGTCTACTATCTCTACGCCTGGCTCTTTCCTATCAGTCATTTGATACATAAACAAATAGAATAGTGTATTTCATGGGATCAATTCTTTTAGTGGCGTGCTTTCCCTTTGACCACTACATATGCTTTTATGTGTTTGCTTTATTTTCAGGCGGCGTCACATCAGAACACCCTCATCTCGGCAGATCTTTGCCTTAAGGAACCCTACCTCGGCCCTTGATCAACTGTACTCTGTGTTATGGTCAACTCAGAGCCCTACATGGATCAGTGTTTCCTACCGCCTCTCTCCCGTGCGTTGCTCATGTCAAGGAGTATAGTCCACCGAGTGAACAGTAAGCAGTCTTCCCAAAGCATCAGATATGAAAAGGAGGAGACGCGGGGTTGGGTGTGGGACCCCATTCCGTGCCTCAGTGCAGACAAGCTAGAGGTCAATGCATCCCTCCAGAGACTGGGAGAAAAACAGGAGGTTATGAGCACGAGGTTCCCTCTGCAGGCCTTGAAGCAGGGACCTGGAATCAAACTGCTGACACCGTGGATCGTGGTTGGTTTGACAGGGAACTCACGAGGAAGATAAGGACGTGAAATAATGAAAATCATAAGAACAGCAGCGAACACTTCTACTGAGCCAAGGACTGCACCCTGAATGTAAACTCTGTGCTGGAACATATCTTAACTCACATGACCCTGAAAGCATCCCGACGTAGTCAATGTTGTTCTTTGCACCATTTGCTAGATGAAGAGACTGGGTACAGTGGCTAGAAAACTCAGCCAGGTTACAAAGCGGATAAATGGCCGAGCCCAAGCTCAGTGCTCCTCTGTGATGCTCTTGGACTACAACTCCAAGTGAAGTCTCTAACGACTATCTCCGCTCGCACTGCCAACACCATCGTCCTCCGTGGAGTGGATGGAGGCAGGCGTGGGCAGGGCAGGGAGCCGGGTGTGGCAGGCCGCCAGATCTAAGGTCTGGCACGCAGGTTGCCAGGTGGCTCCCTCCTCTGAGGGGGCCCAGCACACGCCCCAGGGGACTTGGCGGCAGGCCCCAGGGCCCTTTCCCCCGGATCTTGTCCACTTGAAAGGGGCCTGGCCCAGGTGGCCGGTTGGGCTGGTTGGCCAGCCTCCTTTGGACAAAGCAGGCGAGCCCAGCCAGCCTTCCAGTCGCCCCCGGCGTGGCACCAGCGCCCTCAGGCCGAGGGCCTCACGCGTGCCCCCCAACGCGGATTTCTCCTCAGAGCCGTGGCCTGGGCACTAGGAAGGCCAGGCCCTCCCGACTCCAGAGATGATGCTGGGACCCGTCGCCGGAAGGGCCTGCCCGTGTGGCAGCGGCTCCCCAAGCCGGCGGCCTGCTGGGGCCTCACTCACTGCTTGGCCATAAGCCTGTCTCGGCCCTTCGGATTCCACAGAGCCTTTCCTCCACCTGGCTGGAGTCGACAAGTGCGGGCGTGGGGTGAGGCCGTGGTTTTGCCTTTCCAGGAGGAAATGAGGCCCGGGCAAAAGCAGCTGGCCGAGGCAGAGCCTTGACCTGGCACCCCAGTCGGCCTTTGGCCACCAGGTCCAGACCACCGCTTCCAAAGAAGGGAAGCGGCCGGCCAGCTGATTGCAAGTGGGGGATGGGAGGGAGACAACAGCTGAAGCCAAGTCCAGCAGGGCGTTGGCGTTCCTTCTTCAGCTGGGACTGGCCTGGCCTGGCGGGCGGGCGGGGCCTTCACTGAGGACCCCCGAGGCCCGCCCTAGGCCCTGGCGGTGGCGGGTGGCGCATGCGCCCTTGGCCTCAGGGGTTGAACCCAAGCCCACAGGGCACTCAAAGCAGCCGGAGAAAGAAGGGGCCAGGGGAGAGGAAGGCAGGTAGGCGAGGCGGGCAGGGCTCGCCCACCTCTTCTCCTCAGGTCCCCGAGAGAGAAAGAGAGAGAGAGAGAGAGAGAGAGTGAGAGACAGACAGACAGACAGGCAGGGAAAGAGTGAGAGATCCCTGACCTCTGAGTATCTGCATCCACCACTGCTGCCAACTCACAGGCCATCCCACTTCCCCCCCTCCATCCCCATCCCCAGGCGCGGCCCCCCCGGGGCCAGCCACACCACGGAGAGGCCCCTTCATGGTCACCTCCGTGCTGTCCCTTCCGGGCCTGACCCCACTGCAGGGGAACCGGTTCAGACAATCCAATCGTCTACATGTCCCTCTCCATGACAATTGTCTTCTCCAGTCTCACATGCCCAAACCGCACCCCCAACATCCTCCTTTGTCTGCAGCTGGAGATAGGAGGAGAATCTCTGCCATTGTGTTGAGAGACTCAGTTTCGCGGGTTTCTCCCCTGTACACGTGTTCTGAAGCTGGGTATTATTTTCTCCAGCGAACCTGTCTTGTGAAGGATTTGGCCAGCCATAAGAAGCTTCAGGGAAGAGGCGGAGGGGCTTCTCTCTCCGCCCCCGACAGCCCTGAGCTGGGTCAGTGCCTCAGACCTGGCCAGGGGCAGCCCATCCCCCGGCGCCCTCTCCCGGGGCATCCCAGGAAAGCTTCACAGCCAGCCCCACCCCACTCGCCACTGCCAGGACCATCGGCCTCCCTCGGGAGGGCGGGGCAGGACAGGGAACCGGGTGTGGGAGGCCGCCAGATCTCAGCTCTGGCACACAGGCTGCCAGGCTGCCTGGTCCTCTGAGGGGGCCCAGCACACGCCCCAGGAAACTTGGCGGCAGGCCCCGGGGCTCTCTCCTCTGGAACTCGTCCACTTGAAAGGGGCCTGGCCCAGGTGGCTGGTTCGACCGGTTGGAAAGAAATCTTTTTCTTCTCTGAGAGACTGTTGCTTGTCATCTCCTGGACATGAGATGACAGACAATTGTTCCCATTTCCCTTTCTACTTGAAACCTGATGGATACAGTGCCCACTGCCTTTAGAGACTGCAGGTCTTTCTGAAACTCTTTTCAGTGCGCTGGCTCACTTCAGCATCATTTCATTGTTCCATCCGAAATTCCTTTCAGTTGGATCTATTTTCCTTTCTAATCCTTTTGTATACCTAGATATTTAAAAGCTGCTCAAATCTGTAGTGGAGAAAAGTTGGGTTACAACTCTTTCAGACAGCACGTAAACCCACATTTTAGGGTTTCTACACAAAACGTCTCTGCCATGTTTCTAGCAGCTCTCCTTCCATATATTTTCCTCCAGGACTTCCTGTGACAAAATTGCCTTTCTAAAAGCCAGTCCTCCGTTCACTCTCTTGGCCAGTCACGTTTCCATAGAAAGAAAAAGGACTGGATTTTCCAAAGATGCAACAAGAATGATCAAGTCCCGATTCACACCTAGATATCCTGCTCCTGTTCTCCATGAATTGCAAAATTGAAGTTAATTATCTCGTTCATTTTGTCTAAATCTATTGGGTCACTTTGGCACTGAGCCCCTAAGCTGGTCCACAGCCTGCTTCAGCAGACACCAAACTCTCTCTCAAGTGCCTGCATTCGTGTGCTGAGTAGGTATTGTATTTATTTAGATCGTATTCAACAAAAGATCTTCACGGATTCACTCAAGTACTTAAGCATCTACTATGTGCCCAAAGGTCTTGAAATGTTGGGGGTCTGCAAGGAAGACAGATATGCCTAAACAGATAAATTACACTACTGAAATCATTTGAATGAAAGAGATGTGAATAAACTGCCGTGGGACTCCAGGCAAAGAACCCCCATGGGTTGACCTACAACTAAGAGATACAGCTCTGTCCTGGGGCTCTGAGGAGAAAAACAGCCACCATGGGGGGTGGACAGGCTCTGTACCATCTAAGGAAAGGAAAAGGAAGGGAGAGAAGATAAAGAGAAAACAAGAGAAACGGAAAGGTTTTCTTCTTCTGAGTGTTTCTGCCACCCACTTTTGGAGCACACTGCTTGCTGATGTCCTTTCCGGCCAGTCTTATCCTTCAGCCGGCTTCAGGAGACTTCACCAATTCGATTGTAAGGAGCTGGGCTCCTCCGTGCAGGCAATGCCAACTCCGGAGGGAGCCAGGAGGGGAGCCAAAGATTCACAGGACTCTGCAGCCCTTCTGCAGCTCACTGGTGTGGAGGGGCACCGAGGCTTCACCTTGGCCTCTGTCTCCAAGTTCACATAAAGGAGGGTCGGTTCCTTCCTCGCTAGATGAGCGTGGAGAGAAACCTCCTTCACAGAAGGGATTATGGAATAATTAAAGTCAGAGCCTTGAACAAGGCAAAGGGTTAGCACCATGAATCTGAAGTGACTGGACATGTGAATTAGTAACCAGTAGGACGAGGAGCTGAAGACAAAAAAAGAAAAAAGGCAAGAAACCAGTTCTCGATTTTCTAAGATGGAAATGCAAGTCTTTCTTCTTCCAAAAGAAAAAAGTCATTGAACCCTTTCCTTGAAAATAAAACTGAAAGGGGCCACATGTTGCAAAGAAGGGTTTTAACCGTGATGTCACTACACAATCATGTGTAGCCATCAGTTGTTAAGTGCACTGCAAATAGTTCACATCTTAACAATTATGTTACCAAAGTTCGCAGTTGAGAAATATAGACACACACACATATACATATATATACATGTAAGAAAAGAGTAGAGTGTGTGCCAATTGCTCACTGTACTATTGACAATATCACTCTTACAACTGAAAGCATGACTAGGAGAGAGAAGGTGGTGTGACCCTAGATTGCTAGAGTCACAGCAAGAAAAGTTAAGAAAGTGCCATCAGGTCATTTGGACAAAAGAATGCTCTATGGCTGTTGGGTTTATAAGAGATCCATTGGAGAAAAACAAGTCACTACATTAAATTATTTTCCACTTACCTGCATCACCCTCTCCAAGAACACATATTCTAAAATGAGACAAGTTATTACATTAAAAATGACCGGCTCTGGCATTTGGAAAACTACACCAAATAATGAAGTAAAAACTGGGTTACAAACATCCTGGTATCAACTCCAACTACCGTCTTTTACCAAACTAAAACTCTAATGATCACTAATTCACTTGCAATCTAGTGCTCCTCCCATATACAAAATCAACAACTTCCAATGTGTCATAACTTTTTTAAAATTTCCCTAACATTTTAGAGGATAATGTAAATATGTCTCCTGGAAAAGTTGAGAAAGATGGAGACACTAGGAAAGGAAAAGACGAAAATACTCCCCTAATCAATGATGTAAAACACAAGGCATGAACAACTGTTAAAAGAATTCTCTATGACATTGATCAAGTCTACTATCTCTACGCCTGGCTCTTTCCTATCAGTCATTTGATACATAAACAAATAGAATAGTGTATTTCATGGGATCAATTCTTTTAGTGGCGTGCTTTCCCTTTGACCACTACATATGCTTTTATGTGTTTGCTTTATTTTCAGGCGGCGTCACATCAGAACACCCTCATCTCGGCAGATCTTTGCCTTAAGGAACCCTACCTCGGCCCTTGATCAACTGTACTCTGTGTTATGGTCAACTCAGAGCCCTACATGGATCAGTGTTTCCTACCGCCTCTCTCCCGTGCGTTGCTCATGTCAGGGAGTATAGTCCACCGAGTGAACAGTAAGCAGTCTTCCCAAAGCATCAGATATGAAAAGGAGGAGACGCGGGGTTGGGTGTGGGACCCCATTCCGTGCCTCAGTGCAGACAAGCTAGAGGTCAATGCATCCCTCCAGAGACTGGGAGAAAAACAGGAGGTTATGAGCACGAGGTTCCCTCTGCAGGCCTTGAAGCAGGGACCTGGAATCAAACTGCTGACACCGTGGATCGTGGTTGGTTTGACAGGGAACTCACGAGGAAGATAAGGACGTGAAATAATGAAAATCATAAGAACAGCAGCGAACACTTCTACTGAGCCAAGGACTGCACCCTGAATGTAAACTCTGTGCTGGAACATATCTTAACTCACATGACCCTGAAAGCATCCCGACGTAGTCAATGTTGTTCTTTGCACCATTTGCTAGATGAAGAGACTGGGTACAGTGGCTAGAAAACTCAGCCAGGTTACAAAGCGGATAAATGGCCGAGCCCAAGCTCAGTGCTCCTCTGTGATGCTCTTGGACTACAACTCCAAGTGAAGTCTCTAACGACTATCTCCGCTCGCACTGCCAACACCATCGTCCTCCGTGGAGTGGATGGAGGCAGGCGTGGGCAGGGCAGGGAGCCGGGTGTGGCAGGCCGCCAGATCTAAGGTCTGGCACGCAGGTTGCCAGGTGGCTCCCTCCTCTGAGGGGGCCCAGCACACGCCCCAGGGGACTTGGCGGCAGGCCCCAGGGCCCTTTCCCCCGGATCTTGTCCACTTGAAAGGGGCCTGGCCCAGGTGGCCGGTTGGGCTGGTTGGCCAGCCTCCTTTGGACAAAGCAGGCGAGCCCAGCCAGCCTTCCAGTCGCCCCCGGCGTGGCACCAGCGCCCTCAGGCCGAGGGCCTCACGCGTGCCCCCCAACGCGGATTTCTCCTCAGAGCCGTGGCCTGGGCACTAGGAAGGCCAGGCCCTCCCGACTCCAGAGATGATGCTGGGACCCGTCGCCGGAAGGGCCTGCCCGTGTGGCAGCGGCTCCCCAAGCCGGCGGCCTGCTGGGGCCTCACTCACTGCTTGGCCATAAGCCTGTCTCGGCCCTTCGGATTCCACAGAGCCTTTCCTCCACCTGGCTGGAGTCGACAAGTGCGGGCGTGGGGTGAGGCCGTGGTTTTGCCTTTCCAGGAGGAAATGAGGCCCGGGCAAAAGCAGCTGGCCGAGGCAGAGCCTTGACCTGGCACCCCAGTCGGCCTTTGGCCACCAGGTCCAGACCACCGCTTCCAAAGAAGGGAAGCGGCCGGCCAGCTGATTGCAAGTGGGGGATGGGAGGGAGACAACAGCTGAAGCCAAGTCCAGCAGGGCGTTGGCGTTCCTTCTTCAGCTGGGACTGGCCTGGCCTGGCGGGCGGGCGGGGCCTTCACTGAGGACCCCCGAGGCCCGCCCTAGGCCCTGGCGGTGGCGGGTGGCGCATGCGCCCTTGGCCTCAGGGGTTGAACCCAAGCCCACAGGGCACTCAAAGCAGCCGGAGAAAGAAGGGGCCAGGGGAGAGGAAGGCAGGTAGGCGAGGCGGGCAGGGCTCGCCCACCTCTTCTCCTCAGGTCCCCGAGAGAGAAAGAGAGAGAGAGAGAGAGAGAGAGTGAGAGACAGACAGACAGACAGGCAGGGAAAGAGTGAGAGATCCCTGACCTCTGAGTATCTGCATCCACCACTGCTGCCAACTCACAGGCCATCCCACTTCCCCCCCTCCATCCCCATCCCCAGGCGCGGCCCCCCCGGGGCCAGCCACACCACGGAGAGGCCCCTTCATGGTCACCTCCGTGCTGTCCCTTCCGGGCCTGACCCCACTGCAGGGGAACCGGTTCAGACAATCCAATCGTCTACATGTCCCTCTCCATGACAATTGTCTTCTCCAGTCTCACATGCCCAAACCGCACCCCCAACATCCTCCTTTGTCTGCAGCTGGAGATAGGAGGAGAATCTCTGCCATTGTGTTGAGAGACTCAGTTTCGCGGGTTTCTCCCCTGTACACGTGTTCTGAAGCTGGGTATTATTTTCTCCAGCGAACCTGTCTTGTGAAGGATTTGGCCAGCCATAAGAAGCTTCAGGGAAGAGGCGGAGGGGCTTCTCTCTCCGCCCCCGACAGCCCTGAGCTGGGTCAGTGCCTCAGACCTGGCCAGGGGCAGCCCATCCCCCGGCGCCCTCTCCCGGGGCATCCCAGGAAAGCTTCACAGCCAGCCCCACCCCACTCGCCACTGCCAGGACCATCGGCCTCCCTCGGGAGGGCGGGGCAGGACAGGGAACCGGGTGTGGGAGGCCGCCAGATCTCAGCTCTGGCACACAGGCTGCCAGGCTGCCTGGTCCTCTGAGGGGGCCCAGCACACGCCCCAGGAAACTTGGCGGCAGGCCCCGGGGCTCTCTCCTCTGGAACTCGTCCACTTGAAAGGGGCCTGGCCCAGGTGGCTGGTTCGACCGGTTGGAAAGAAATCTTTTTCTTCTCTGAGAGACTGTTGCTTGTCATCTCCTGGACATGAGATGACAGACAATTGTTCCCATTTCCCTTTCTACTTGAAACCTGATGGATACAGTGCCCACTGCCTTTAGAGACTGCAGGTCTTTCTGAAACTCTTTTCAGTGCGCTGGCTCACTTCAGCATCATTTCATTGTTCCATCCGAAATTCCTTTCAGTTGGATCTATTTTCCTTTCTAATCCTTTTGTATACCTAGATATTTAAAAGCTGCTCAAATCTGTAGTGGAGAAAAGTTGGGTTACAACTCTTTCAGACAGCATGTAAACCCACATTTTAGGGTTTCTACACAAAACGTCTCTGCCATGTTTCTAGCAGCTCTCCTTCCATATATTTTCCTCCAGGACTTCCTGTGACAAAATTGCCTTTCTAAAAGCCAGTCCTCCGTTCACTCTCTTGGCCAGTCACGTTTCCATAGAAAGAAAAAGGACTGGATTTTCCAAAGATGCAACAAGAATGATCAAGTCCCGATTCACACCTAGATATCCTGCTCCTGTTCTCCATGAATTGCAAAATTGAAGTTAATTATCTCGTTCATTTTGTCTAAATCTATTGGGTCACTTTGGCACTGAGCCCCTAAGCTGGTCCACAGCCTGCTTCAGCAGACACCAAACTCTCTCTCAAGTGCCTGCATTCGTGTGCTGAGTAGGTATTGTATTTATTTAGATCGTATTCAACAAAAGATCTTCACGGATTCACTCAAGTACTTAAGCATCTACTATGTGCCCAAAGGTCTTGAAATGTTGGGGGTCTGCAAGGAAGACAGATATGCCTAAACAGATAAATTACACTACTGAAATCATTTGAATGAAAGAGATGTGAATAAACTGCCGTGGGACTCCAGGCAAAGAACCCCCATGGGTTGACCTACAACTAAGAGATACAGCTCTGTCCTGGGGCTCTGAGGAGAAAAACAGCCACCATGGGGGGTGGACAGGCTCTGTACCATCTAAGGAAAGGAAAAGGAAGGGAGAGAAGATAAAGAGAAAACAAGAGAAACGGAAAGGTTTTCTTCTTCTGAGTGTTTCTGCCACCCACTTTTGGAGCACACTGCTTGCTGATGTCCTTTCCGGCCAGTCTTATCCTTCAGCCGGCTTCAGGAGACTTCACCAATTCGATTGTAAGGAGCTGGGCTCCTCCGTGCAGGCAATGCCAACTCCGGAGGGAGCCAGGAGGGGAGCCAAAGATTCACAGGACTCTGAAGCCCTTCTGCAGCTCACTGGTGTGGAGGGGCACCGAGGCTTCACCTTGGCCTCTGTCTCCAAGTTCACATAAAGGAGGGTCGGTTCCTTCCTCGCTAGATGAGCGTGGAGAGAAACCTCCTTCACAGAAGGGATTATGGAATAATTAAAGTCAGAGCCTTGAACAAGGCAAAGGGTAAGCACCATGAATCTGAAGTGACTGGACATGTGAATTAGTAACCAGTAGGACGAGGAGCTGAAGACAAAAAAAGAAAAAAGGCAAGAAACCAGTTCTCGATTTTCTAAGATGGAAATGCAAGTCTTTCTTCTTCCAAAAGAAAAAAGTCATTGAACCCTTTCCTTGAAAATAAAACTGAAAGGGGCCACATGTTGCAAAGAAGGGTTTTAACCGTGATGTCACTACACAATCATGTGTAGCCATCAGTTGTTAAGTGCACTGCAAATAGTTCACACCTTAACAATTATGTTACCAAAGTTCGCAGTTGAGAAATATAGACACACACACATATACATATATATACATGTAAGAAAAGAGTAGAGTGTGTGCCAATTGCTCACTGTACTATTGACAATATCACTCTTACAACTGAAAGCATGACTAGGAGAGAGAAGGTGGTGTGACCCTAGATTGCTAGAGTCACAGCAAGAAAAGTTAAGAAAGTGCCATCAGGTCATTTGGACAAAAGAATGCTATATGGCTGTTGGGTTTATAAGAGATCCATTGGAGAAAAACAAGTCACTACATTAAATTATTTTCCACTTACCTGCATCACCCTCTCCAAGAACACATATTCTAAAATGAGACAAGTTATTACATTAAAAATGACCGGCTCTGGCATTTGGAAAACTACACCAAATAATGAAGTAAAAACTGGGTTACAAACATCCTGGTATCAACTCCAACTACCGTCTTTTACCAAACTAAAACTCTAATGATCACTAATTCACTTGCAATCTAGTGCTCCTCCCATATACAAAATCAACAACTTCCAATGTGTCATAACTTTTTTAAAATTTCCCTAACATTTTAGAGGATAATGTAAATATGTCTCCTGGAAAAGTTGAGAAAGATGGAGACACTAGGAAAGGAAAAGACGAAAATACTCCCCTAATCAATGATGTAAAACACAAGGCATGAACAACTGTTAAAAGAATTCTCTATGACATTGATCAAGTCTACTATCTCTACGCCTGGCTCTTTCCTATCAGTCATTTGATACATAAACAAATAGAATAGTGTATTTCATGGGATCAATTCTTTTAGTGGCGTGCTTTCCCTTTGACCACTACATATGCTTTTATGTGTTTGCTTTATTTTCAGGCGGCGTCACATCAGAACACCCTCATCTCGGCAGATCTTTGCCTTAAGGAACCCTACCTCGGCCCTTGATCAACTGTACTCTGTGTTATGGTCAACTCAGAGCCCTACATGGATCAGTGTTTCCTACCGCCTCTCTCCCGTGCGTTGCTCATGTCAGGGAGTATAGTCCACCGAGTGAACAGTAAGCAGTCTTCCCAAAGCATCAGATATGAAAAGGAGGAGACGCGGGGTTGGGTGTGGGACCCCATTCCGTGCCTCAGTGCAGACAAGCTAGAGGTCAATGCATCCCTCCAGAGACTGGGAGAAAAACAGGAGGTTATGAGCACGAGGTTCCCTCTGCAGGCCTTGAAGCAGGGACCTGGAATCAAACTGCTGACACCGTGGATCGTGGTTGGTTTGACAGGGAACTCACGAGGAAGATAAGGACGTGAAATAATGAAAATCATAAGAACAGCAGCGAACACTTCTACTGAGCCAAGGACTGCACCCTGAATGTAAACTCTGTGCTGGAACATATCTTAACTCACATGACCCTGAAAGCATCCCGACGTAGTCAATGTTGTTCTTTGCACCATTTGCTAGATGAAGAGACTGGGTACAGTGGCTAGAAAACTCAGCCAGGTTACAAAGCGGATAAATGGCCGAGCCCAAGCTCAGTGCTCCTCTGTGATGCTCTTGGACTACAACTCCAAGTGAAGTCTCTAACGACTATCTCCGCTCGCACTGCCAACACCATCGTCCTCCGTGGAGTGGATGGAGGCAGGCGTGGGCAGGGCAGGGAGCCGGGTGTGGCAGGCCGCCAGATCTAAGGTCTGGCACACAGGTTGCCAGGTGGCTCCCTCCTCTGAGGGGGCCCAGCACACGCCCCAGGGGACTTGGCGGCAGGCCCCAGGGCCCTTTCCCCCGGATCTTGTCCACTTGAAAGGGGCCTGGCCCAGGTGGCCGGTTGGGCTGGTTGGCCAGCCTCCTTTGGACAAAGCAGGCGAGCCCAGCCAGCCTTCCAGTCGCCCCCGGCGTGGCACCAGCGCCCTCAGGCCGAGGGCCTCACGCGTGCCCTCCAACGCGGATTTCTCCTCAGAGCCGTGGCCTGGGCACTAGGAAGGCCAGGCCCTCCCGACTCCAGAGATGATGCTGGGACCCGTCGCCGGAAGGGCCTGCCCGTGTGGCAGCGGCTCCCCAAGCCGGCGGCCTGCTGGGGCCTCACTCACTGCTTGGCCATAAGCCTGTCTCGGCCCTTCGGATTCCACAGAGCCTTTCCTCCACCTGGCTGGAGTCGACAAGTGCGGGCGTGGGGTGAGGCCGTGGTTTTGCCTTTCCAGGAGGAAATGAGGCCCGGGCAAAAGCAGCTGGCCGAGGCAGAGCCTTGACCTGGCACCCCAGTCGGCCTTTGGCCACCAGGTCCAGACCACCGCTTCCAAAGAAGGGAAGCGGCCGGCCAGCTGATTGCAAGTGGGGGATGGGAGGGAGACAACAGCTGAAGCCAAGTCCAGCAGGGCGTTGGCGTTCCTTCTTCAGCTGGGACTGGCCTGGCCTGGCGGGCGGGCGGGGCCTTCACTGAGGACCCCCGAGGCCCGCCCTAGGCCCTGGCGGTGGCGGGTGGCGCATGCGCCCTTGGCCTCAGGGGTTGAACCCAAGCCCACAGGGCACTCAAAGCAGCCGGAGAAAGAAGGGGCCAGGGGAGAGGAAGGCAGGTAGGCGAGGCGGGCAGGGCTCGCCCACCTCTTCTCCTCAGGTCCCCGAGAGAGAAAGAGAGAGAGAGAGAGAGAGAGAGTGAGAGACAGACAGACAGACAGGCAGGGAAAGAGTGAGAGATCCCTGACCTCTGAGTATCTGCATCCACCACTGCTGCCAACTCACAGGCCATCCCACTTCCCCCCCTCCATCCCCATCCCCAGGCGCGGCCCCCCCGGGGCCAGCCACACCACGGAGAGGCCCCTTCATGGTCACCTCCGTGCTGTCCCTTCCGGGCCTGACCCCACTGCAGGGGAACCGGTTCAGACAATCCAATCGTCTACATGTCCCTCTCCATGACAATTGTCTTCTCCAGTCTCACATGCCCAAACCGCACCCCCAACATCCTCCTTTGTCTGCAGCTGGAGATAGGAGGAGAATCTCTGCCATTGTGTTGAGAGACTCAGTTTCGCGGGTTTCTCCCCTGTACACGTGTTCTGAAGCTGGGTATTATTTTCTCCAGCGAACCTGTCTTGTGAAGGATTTGGCCAGCCATAAGAAGCTTCAGGGAAGAGGCGGAGGGGCTTCTCTCTCCGCCCCCGACAGCCCTGAGCTGGGTCAGTGCCTCAGACCTGGCCAGGGGCAGCCCATCCCCCGGCGCCCTCTCCCGGGGCATCCCAGGAAAGCTTCACAGCCAGCCCCACCCCACTCGCCACTGCCAGGACCATCGGCCTCCCTCGGGAGGGCGGGGCAGGACAGGGAACCGGGTGTGGGAGGCCGCCAGATCTCAGCTCTGGCACACAGGCTGCCAGGCTGCCTGGTCCTCTGAGGGGGCCCAGCACACGCCCCAGGAAACTTGGCGGCAGGCCCCGGGGCTCTCTCCTCTGGAACTCGTCCACTTGAAAGGGGCCTGGCCCAGGTGGCTGGTTCGACCGGTTGGAAAGAAATCTTTTTCTTCTCTGAGAGACTGTTGCTTGTCATCTCCTGGACATGAGATGACAGACAATTGTTCCCATTTCCCTTTCTACTTGAAACCTGATGGATACAGTGCCCACTGCCTTTAGAGACTGCAGGTCTTTCTGAAACTCTTTTCAGTGCGCTGGCTCACTTCAGCATCATTTCATTGTTCCATCCGAAATTCCTTTCAGTTGGATCTATTTTCCTTTCTAATCCTTTTGTATACCTAGATATTTAAAAGCTGCTCAAATCTGTAGTGGAGAAAAGTTGGGTTACAACTCTTTCAGACAGCATGTAAACCCACATTTTAGGGTTTCTACACAAAACGTCTCTGCCATGTTTCTAGCAGCTCTCCTTCCATATATTTTCCTCCAGGACTTCCTGTGACAAAATTGCCTTTCTAAAAGCCAGTCCTCCGTTCACTCTCTTGGCCAGTCACGTTTCCATAGAAAGAAAAAGGACTGGATTTTCCAAAGATGCAACAAGAATGATCAAGTCCCGATTCACACCTAGATATCCTGCTCCTGTTCTCCATGAATTGCAAAATTGAAGTTAATTATCTCGTTCATTTTGTCTAAATCTATTGGGTCACTTTGGCACTGAGCCCCTAAGCTGGTCCACAGCCTGCTTCAGCAGACACCAAACTCTCTCTCAAGTGCCTGCATTCGTGTGCTGAGTAGGTATTGTATTTATTTAGATCCTATTCAACAAAAGATCTTCACGGATTCACTCAAGTACTTAAGCATCTACTATGTGCCCAAAGGTCTTGAAATGTTGGGGGTCTGCAAGGAAGACAGATATGCCTAAACAGATAAATTACACTACTGAAATCATTTGAATGAAAGAGATGTGAATAAACTGCCGTGGGACTCCAGGCAAAGAACCCCCATGGGTTGACCTACAACTAAGAGATACAGCTCTGTCCTGGGGCTCTGAGGAGAAAAACAGCCACCATGGGGGGTGGACAGGCTCTGTACCATCTAAGGAAAGGAAAAGGAAGGGAGAGAAGATAAAGAGAAAACAAGAGAAACGGAAAGGTTTTCTTCTTCTGAGTGTTTCTGCCACCCACTTTTGGAGCACACTGCTTGCTGATGTCCTTTCCGGCCAGTCTTATCCTTCAGCCGGCTTCAGGAGACTTCACCAATTCGATTGTAAGGAGCTGGGCTCCTCCGTGCAGGCAATGCCAACTCCGGAGGGAGCCAGGAGGGGAGCCAAAGATTCACAGGACTCTGCAGCCCTTCTGCAGCTCACTGGTGTGGAGGGGCACCGAGGCTTCACCTTGGCCTCTGTCTCCAAGTTCACATAAAGGAGGGTCGGTTCCTTCCTCGCTAGATGAGCGTGGAGAGAAACCTCCTTCACAGAAGGGATTATGGAATAATTAAAGTCAGAGCCTTGAACAAGGCAAAGGGTAAGCACCATGAATCTGAAGTGACTGGACATGTGAATTAGTAACCAGTAGGACGAGGAGCTGAAGACAAAAAAAGAAAAAAGGCAAGAAACCAGTTCTCGATTTTCTAAGATGGAAATGCAAGTCTTTCTTCTTCCAAAAGAAAAAAGTCATTGAACCCTTTCCTTGAAAATAAAACTGAAAGGGGCCACATGTTGCAAAGAAGGGTTTTAACCGTGATGTCACTACACAATCATGTGTAGCCATCAGTTGTTAAGTGCACTGCAAATAGTTCACACCTTAACAATTATGTTACCAAAGTTCGCAGTTGAGAAATATAGACACACACACATATACATATATATACATGTAAGAAAAGAGTAGAGTGTGTGCCAATTGCTCACTGTACTATTGACAATATCACTCTTACAACTGAAAGCATGACTAGGAGAGAGAAGGTGGTGTGACCCTAGATTGCTAGAGTCACAGCAAGAAAAGTTAAGAAAGTGCCATCAGGTCATTTGGACAAAAGAATGCTATATGGCTGTTGGGTTTATAAGAGATCCATTGGAGAAAAACAAGTCACTACATTAAATTATTTTCCACTTACCTGCATCACCCTCTCCAAGAACACATATTCTAAAATGAGACAAGTTATTACATTAAAAATGACCGGCTCTGGCATTTGGAAAACTACACCAAATAATGAAGTAAAAACTGGGTTACAAACATCCTGGTATCAACTCCAACTACCGTCTTTTACCAAACTAAAACTCTAATGATCACTAATTCACTTGCAATCTAGTGCTCCTCCCATATACAAAATCAACAACTTCCAATGTGTCATAACTTTTTTAAAATTTCCCTAACATTTTAGAGGATAATGTAAATATGTCTCCTGGAAAAGTTGAGAAAGATGGAGACACTAGGAAAGGAAAAGACGAAAATACTCCCCTAATCAATGATGTAAAACACAAGGCATGAACAACTGTTAAAAGAATTCTCTATGACATTGATCAAGTCTACTATCTCTACGCCTGGCTCTTTCCTATCAGTCATTTGATACATAAACAAATAGAATAGTGTATTTCATGGGATCAATTCTTTTAGTGGCGTGCTTTCCCTTTGACCACTACATATGCTTTTATGTGTTTGCTTTATTTTCAGGCGGCGTCACATCAGAACACCCTCATCTCGGCAGATCTTTGCCTTAAGGAACCCTACCTCGGCCCTTGATCAACTGTACTCTGTGTTATGGTCAACTCAGAGCCCTACATGGATCAGTGTTTCCTACCGCCTCTCTCCCGTGCGTTGCTCATGTCAGGGAGTATAGTCCACCGAGTGAACAGTAAGCAGTCTTCCCAAAGCATCAGATATGAAAAGGAGGAGACGCGGGGTTGGGTGTGGGACCCCATTCCGTGCCTCAGTGCAGACAAGCTAGAGGTCAATGCATCCCTCCAGAGACTGGGAGAAAAACAGGAGGTTATGAGCACGAGGTTCCCTCTGCAGGCCTTGAAGCAGGGACCTGGAATCAAACTGCTGACACCGTGGATCGTGGTTGGTTTGACAGGGAACTCACGAGGAAGATAAGGACGTGAAATAATGAAAATCATAAGAACAGCAGCGAACACTTCTACTGAGCCAAGGACTGCACCCTGAATGTAAACTCTGTGCTGGAACATATCTTAACTCACATGACCCTGAAAGCATCCCGACGTAGTCAATGTTGTTCTTTGCACCATTTGCTAGATGAAGAGACTGGGTACAGTGGCTAGAAAACTCAGCCAGGTTACAAAGCGGATAAATGGCCGAGCCCAAGCTCAGTGCTCCTCTGTGATGCTCTTGGACTACAACTCCAAGTGAAGTCTCTAACGACTATCTCCGCTCGCACTGCCAACACCATCGTCCTCCGTGGAGTGGATGGAGGCAGGCGTGGGCAGGGCAGGGAGCCGGGTGTGGCAGGCCGCCAGATCTAAGGTCTGGCACACAGGTTGCCAGGTGGCTCCCTCCTCTGAGGGGGCCCAGCACACGCCCCAGGGGACTTGGCGGCAGGCCCCAGGGCCCTTTCCCCCGGATCTTGTCCACTTGAAAGGGGCCTGGCCCAGGTGGCCGGTTGGGCTGGTTGGCCAGCCTCCTTTGGACAAAGCAGGCGAGCCCAGCCAGCCTTCCAGTCGCCCCCGGCGTGGCACCAGCGCCCTCAGGCCGAGGGCCTCACGCGTGCCCTCCAACGCGGATTTCTCCTCAGAGCCGTGGCCTGGGCACTAGGAAGGCCAGGCCCTCCCGACTCCAGAGATGATGCTGGGACCCGTCGCCGGAAGGGCCTGCCCGTGTGGCAGCGGCTCCCCAAGCCGGCGGCCTGCTGGGGCCTCACTCACTGCTTGGCCATAAGCCTGTCTCGGCCCTTCGGATTCCACAGAGCCTTTCCTCCACCTGGCTGGAGTCGACAAGTGCGGGCGTGGGGTGAGGCCGTGGTTTTGCCTTTCCAGGAGGAAATGAGGCCCGGGCAAAAGCAGCTGGCCGAGGCAGAGCCTTGACCTGGCACCCCAGTCGGCCTTTGGCCACCAGGTCCAGACCACCGCTTCCAAAGAAGGGAAGCGGCCGGCCAGCTGATTGCAAGTGGGGGATGGGAGGGAGACAACAGCTGAAGCCAAGTCCAGCAGGGCGTTGGCGTTCCTTCTTCAGCTGGGACTGGCCTGGCCTGGCGGGCGGGCGGGGCCTTCACTGAGGACCCCCGAGGCCCGCCCTAGGCCCTGGCGGTGGCGGGTGGCGCATGCGCCCTTGGCCTCAGGGGTTGAACCCAAGCCCACAGGGCACTCAAAGCAGCCGGAGAAAGAAGGGGCCAGGGGAGAGGAAGGCAGGTAGGCGAGGCGGGCAGGGCTCGCCCACCTCTTCTCCTCAGGTCCCCGAGAGAGAAAGAGAGAGAGAGAGAGAGAGAGAGTGAGAGACAGACAGACAGACAGGCAGGGAAAGAGTGAGAGATCCCTGACCTCTGAGTATCTGCATCCACCACTGCTGCCAACTCACAGGCCATCCCACTTCCCCCCCTCCATCCCCATCCCCAGGCGCGGCCCCCCCGGGGCCAGCCACACCACGGAGAGGCCCCTTCATGGTCACCTCCGTGCTGTCCCTTCCGGGCCTGACCCCACTGCAGGGGAACCGGTTCAGACAATCCAATCGTCTACATGTCCCTCTCCATGACAATTGTCTTCTCCAGTCTCACATGCCCAAACCGCACCCCCAACATCCTCCTTTGTCTGCAGCTGGAGATAGGAGGAGAATCTCTGCCATTGTGTTGAGAGACTCAGTTTCGCGGGTTTCTCCCCTGTACACGTGTTCTGAAGCTGGGTATTATTTTCTCCAGCGAACCTGTCTTGTGAAGGATTTGGCCAGCCATAAGAAGCTTCAGGGAAGAGGCGGAGGGGCTTCTCTCTCCGCCCCCGACAGCCCTGAGCTGGGTCAGTGCCTCAGACCTGGCCAGGGGCAGCCCATCCCCCGGCGCCCTCTCCCGGGGCATCCCAGGAAAGCTTCACAGCCAGCCCCACCCCACTCGCCACTGCCAGGACCATCGGCCTCCCTCGGGAGGGCGGGGCAGGACAGGGAACCGGGTGTGGGAGGCCGCCAGATCTCAGCTCTGGCACACAGGCTGCCAGGCTGCCTGGTCCTCTGAGGGGGCCCAGCACACGCCCCAGGAAACTTGGCGGCAGGCCCCGGGGCTCTCTCCTCTGGAACTCGTCCACTTGAAAGGGGCCTGGCCCAGGTGGCTGGTTCGACCGGTTGGAAAGAAATCTTTTTCTTCTCTGAGAGACTGTTGCTTGTCATCTCCTGGACATGAGATGACAGACAATTGTTCCCATTTCCCTTTCTACTTGAAACCTGATGGATACAGTGCCCACTGCCTTTAGAGACTGCAGGTCTTTCTGAAACTCTTTTCAGTGCGCTGGCTCACTTCAGCATCATTTCATTGTTCCATCCGAAATTCCTTTCAGTTGGATCTATTTTCCTTTCTAATCCTTTTGTATACCTAGATATTTAAAAGCTGCTCAAATCTGTAGTGGAGAAAAGTTGGGTTACAACTCTTTCAGACAGCATGTAAACCCACATTTTAGGGTTTCTACACAAAACGTCTCTGCCATGTTTCTAGCAGCTCTCCTTCCATATATTTTCCTCCAGGACTTCCTGTGACAAAATTGCCTTTCTAAAAGCCAGTCCTCCGTTCACTCTCTTGGCCAGTCACGTTTCCATAGAAAGAAAAAGGACTGGATTTTCCAAAGATGCAACAAGAATGATCAAGTCCCGATTCACACCTAGATATCCTGCTCCTGTTCTCCATGAATTGCAAAATTGAAGTTAATTATCTCGTTCATTTTGTCTAAATCTATTGGGTCACTTTGGCACTGAGCCCCTAAGCTGGTCCACAGCCTGCTTCAGCAGACACCAAACTCTCTCTCAAGTGCCTGCATTCGTGTGCTGAGTAGGTATTGTATTTATTTAGATCGTATTCAACAAAAGATCTTCACGGATTCACTCAAGTACTTAAGCATCTACTATGTGCCCAAAGGTCTTGAAATGTTGGGGGTCTGCAAGGAAGACAGATATGCCTAAACAGATAAATTACACTACTGAAATCATTTGAATGAAAGAGATGTGAATAAACTGCCGTGGGACTCCAGGCAAAGAACCCCCATGGGTTGACCTACAACTAAGAGATACAGCTCTGTCCTGGGGCTCTGAGGAGAAAAACAGCCACCATGGGGGGTGGACAGGCTCTGTACCATCTAAGGAAAGGAAAAGGAAGGGAGAGAAGATAAAGAGAAAACAAGAGAAACGGAAAGGTTTTCTTCTTCTGAGTGTTTCTGCCACCCACTTTTGGAGCACACTGCTTGCTGATGTCCTTTCCGGCCAGTCTTATCCTTCAGCCGGCTTCAGGAGACTTCACCAATTCGATTGTAAGGAGCTGGGCTCCTCCGTGCAGGCAATGCCAACTCCGGAGGGAGCCAGGAGGGGAGCCAAAGATTCACAGGACTCTGCAGCCCTTCTGCAGCTCACTGGTGTGGAGGGGCACCGAGGCTTCACCTTGGCCTCTGTCTCCAAGTTCACATAAAGGAGGGTCGGTTCCTTCCTCGCTAGATGAGCGTGGAGAGAAACCTCCTTCACAGAAGGGATTATGGAATAATTAAAGTCAGAGCCTTGAACAAGGCAAAGGGTAAGCACCATGAATCTGAAGTGACTGGACATGTGAATTAGTAACCAGTAGGACGAGGAGCTGAAGACAAAAAAAGAAAAAAGGCAAGAAACCAGTTCTCGATTTTCTAAGATGGAAATGCAAGTCTTTCTTCTTCCAAAAGAAAAAAGTCATTGAACCCTTTCCTTGAAAATAAAACTGAAAGGGGCCACATGTTGCAAAGAAGGGTTTTAACCGTGATGTCACTACACAATCATGTGTAGCCATCAGTTGTTAAGTGCACTGCAAATAGTTCACACCTTAACAATTATGTTACCAAAGTTCGCAGTTGAGAAATATAGACACACACACATATACATATATATACATGTAAGAAAAGAGTAGAGTGTGTGCCAATTGCTCACTGTACTATTGACAATATCACTCTTACAACTGAAAGCATGACTAGGAGAGAGAAGGTGGTGTGACCCTAGATTGCTAGAGTCACAGCAAGAAAAGTTAAGAAAGTGCCATCAGGTCATTTGGACAAAAGAATGCTATATGGCTGTTGGGTTTATAAGAGATCCATTGGAGAAAAACAAGTCACTACATTAAATTATTTTCCACTTACCTGCATCACCCTCTCCAAGAACACATATTCTAAAATGAGACAAGTTATTACATTAAAAATGACCGGCTCTGGCATTTGGAAAACTACACCAAATAATGAAGTAAAAACTGGGTTACAAACATCCTGGTATCAACTCCAACTACCGTCTTTTACCAAACTAAAACTCTAATGATCACTAATTCACTTGCAATCTAGTGCTCCTCCCATATACAAAATCAACAACTTCCAATGTGTCATAACTTTTTTAAAATTTCCCTAACATTTTAGAGGATAATGTAAATATGTCTCCTGGAAAAGTTGAGAAAGATGGAGACACTAGGAAAGGAAAAGACGAAAATACTCCCCTAATCAATGATGTAAAACACAAGGCATGAACAACTGTTAAAAGAATTCTCTATGACATTGATCAAGTCTACTATCTCTATGCCTGGCTCTTTCCTAACAGTCATTTGATACATAAACAAATAGAATAGTGTATTTCATGGGATCAATTCTTTTAGTGGCGTGCTTTCCCTTTGACCACTACATATGCTTTTATGTGTTTGCTTTATTTTCAGGCGGCGTCACATCAGAACACCCTCATCTCGGCAGATCTTTGCCTTAAGGAACCCTACCTCGGCCCTTGATCAACTGTACTCTGTGTTATGGTCAACTCAGAGCCCTACATGGATCAGTGTTTCCTACCGCCTCTCTCCCGTGCGTTGCTCATGTCAGGGAGTATAGTCCACCGAGTGAACAGTAAGCAGTCTTCCCAAAGCATCAGATATGAAAAGGAGGAGACGCGGGGTTGGGTGTGGGACCCCATTCCGTGCCTCAGTGCAGACAAGCTAGAGGTCAATGCATCCCTCCAGAGACTGGGAGAAAAACAGGAGGTTATGAGCACGAGGTTCCCTCTGCAGGCCTTGAAGCAGGGACCTGGAATCAAACTGCTGACACCGTGGATCGTGGTTGGTTTGACAGGGAACTCACGAGGAAGATAAGGACGTGAAATAATGAAAATCATAAGAACAGCAGCGAACACTTCTACTGAGCCAAGGACTGCACCCTGAATGTAAACTCTGTGCTGGAACATATCTTAACTCACATGACCCTGAAAGCATCCCGACGTAGTCAATGTTGTTCTTTGCACCATTTGCTAGATGAAGAGACTGGGTACAGTGGCTAGAAAACTCAGCCAGGTTACAAAGCGGATAAATGGCCGAGCCCAAGCTCAGTGCTCCTCTGTGATGCTCTTGGACTACAACTCCAAGTGAAGTCTCTAACGACTATCTCCGCTCGCACTGCCAACACCATCGTCCTCCGTGGAGTGGATGGAGGCAGGCGTGGGCAGGGCAGGGAGCCGGGTGTGGCAGGCCGCCAGATCTAAGGTCTGGCACACAGGTTGCCAGGTGGCTCCCTCCTCTGAGGGGGCCCAGCACACGCCCCAGGGGACTTGGCGGCAGGCCCCAGGGCCCTTTCCCCCGGATCTTGTCCACTTGAAAGGGGCCTGGCCCAGGTGGCCGGTTGGGCTGGTTGGCCAGCCTCCTTTGGACAAAGCAGGCGAGCCCAGCCAGCCTTCCAGTCGCCCCCGGCGTGGCACCAGCGCCCTCAGGCCGAGGGCCTCACGCGTGCCCTCCAACGCGGATTTCTCCTCAGAGCCGTGGCCTGGGCACTAGGAAGGCCAGGCCCTCCCGACTCCAGAGATGATGCTGGGACCCGTCGCCGGAAGGGCCTGCCCGTGTGGCAGCGGCTCCCCAAGCCGGCGGCCTGCTGGGGCCTCACTCACTGCTTGGCCATAAGCCTGTCTCGGCCCTTCGGATTCCACAGAGCCTTTCCTCCACCTGGCTGGAGTCGACAAGTGCGGGCGTGGGGTGAGGCCGTGGTTTTGCCTTTCCAGGAGGAAATGAGGCCCGGGCAAAAGCAGCTGGCCGAGGCAGAGCCTTGACCTGGCACCCCAGTCGGCCTTTGGCCACCAGGTCCAGACCACCGCTTCCAAAGAAGGGAAGCGGCCGGCCAGCTGATTGCAAGTGGGGGATGGGAGGGAGACAACAGCTGAAGCCAAGTCCAGCAGGGCGTTGGCGTTCCTTCTTCAGCTGGGACTGGCCTGGCCTGGCGGGCGGGCGGGGCCTTCACTGAGGACCCCCGAGGCCCGCCCTAGGCCCTGGCGGTGGCGGGTGGCGCATGCGCCCTTGGCCTCAGGGGTTGAACCCAAGCCCACAGGGCACTCAAAGCAGCCGGAGAAAGAAGGGGCCAGGGGAGAGGAAGGCAGGTAGGCGAGGCGGGCAGGGCTCGCCCACCTCTTCTCCTCAGGTCCCCGAGAGAGAAAGAGAGAGAGAGAGAGAGAGTGAGAGACAGACAGACAGACAGGCAGGGAAAGAGTGAGAGATCCCTGACCTCTGAGTATCTGCATCCACCACTGCTGCCAACTCACAGGCCATCCCACTTCCCCCCCTCCATCCCCATCCCCAGGCGCGGCCCCCCCGGGGCCAGCCACACCACGGAGAGGCCCCTTCATGGTCACCTCCGTGCTGTCCCTTCCGGGCCTGACCCCACTGCAGGGGAACCGGTTCAGACAATCCAATCGTCTACATGTCCCTCTCCATGACAATTGTCTTCTCCAGTCTCACATGCCCAAACCGCACCCCCAACATCCTCCTTTGTCTGCAGCTGGAAATAGGAGGAGAATCTCTGCCATTGTGTTGAGAGACTCAGTTTCGCGGGTTTCTCCCCTGTACACGTGTTCTGAAGCTGGGTATTATTTTCTCCAGCGAACCTGTCTTGTGAAGGATTTGGCCAGCCATAAGAAGCTTCAGGGAAGAGGCGGAGGGGCTTCTCTCTCCGCCCCCGACAGCCCTGAGCTGGGTCAGTGCCTCAGACCTGGCCAGGGGCAGCCCATCCCCCGGCGCCCTCTCCCGGGGCATCCCAGGAAAGCTTCACAGCCAGCCCCACCCCACTCGCCACTGCCAGGACCATCGGCCTCCCTCGGGAGGGCGGGGCAGGACAGGGAACCGGGTGTGGGAGGCCGCCAGATCTCAGCTCTGGCACACAGGCTGCCAGGCTGCCTGGTCCTCTGAGGGGGCCCAGCACACGCCCCAGGAAACTTGGCGGCAGGCCCCGGGGCTCTCTCCTCTGGAACTCGTCCACTTGAAAGGGGCCTGGCCCAGGTGGCTGGTTCGACCGGTTGGAAAGAAATCTTTTTCTTCTCTGAGAGACTGTTGCTTGTCATCTCCTGGACATGAGATGACAGACAATTGTTCCCATTTCCCTTTCTACTTGAAACCTGATGGATACAGTGCCCACTGCCTTTAGAGACTGCAGGTCTTTCTGAAACTCTTTTCAGTGCGCTGGCTCACTTCAGCATCATTTCATTGTTCCATCCGAAATTCCTTTCAGTTGGATCTATTTTCCTTTCTAATCCTTTTGTATACCTAGATATTTAAAAGCTGCTCAAATCTGTAGTGGAGAAAAGTTGGGTTACAACTCTTTCAGACAGCATGTAAACCCACATTTTAGGGTTTCTACACAAAACGTCTCTGCCATGTTTCTAGCAGCTCTCCTTCCATATATTTTCCTCCAGGACTTCCTGTGACAAAATTGCCTTTCTAAAAGCCAGTCCTCCGTTCACTCTCTTGGCCAGTCACGTTTCCATAGAAAGAAAAAGGACTGGATTTTCCAAAGATGCAACAAGAATGATCAAGTCCCGATTCACACCTAGATATCCTGCTCCTGTTCTCCATGAATTGCAAAATTGAAGTTAATTATCTCGTTCATTTTGTCTAAATCTATTGGGTCACTTTGGCACTGAGCCCCTAAGCTGGTCCACAGCCTGCTTCAGCAGACACCAAACTCTCTCTCAAGTGCCTGCATTCGTGTGCTGAGTAGGTATTGTATTTATTTAGATCGTATTCAACAAAAGATCTTCACGGATTCACTCAAGTACTTAAGCATCTACTATGTGCCCAAAGGTCTTGAAATGTTGGGGGTCTGCAAGGAAGACAGATATGCCTAAACAGATAAATTACACTACTGAAATCATTTGAATGAAAGAGATGTGAATAAACTGCCGTGGGACTCCAGGCAAAGAACCCCCATGGGTTGACCTACAACTAAGAGATACAGCTCTGTCCTGGGGCTCTGAGGAGAAAAACAGCCACCATGGGGGGTGGACAGGCTCTGTACCATCTAAGGAAAGGAAAAGGAAGGGAGAGAAGATAAAGAGAAAACAAGAGAAACGGAAAGGTTTTCTTCTTCTGAGTGTTTCTGCCACCCACTTTTGGAGCACACTGCTTGCTGATGTCCTTTCCGGCCAGTCTTATCCTTCAGCCGGCTTCAGGAGACTTCACCAATTCGATTGTAAGGAGCTGGGCTCCTCCGTGCAGGCAATGCCAACTCCGGAGGGAGCCAGGAGGGGAGCCAAAGATTCACAGGACTCTGCAGCCCTTCTGCAGCTCACTGGTGTGGAGGGGCACCGAGGCTTCACCTTGGCCTCTGTCTCCAAGTTCACATAAAGGAGGGTCGGTTCCTTCCTCGCTAGATGAGCGTGGAGAGAAACCTCCTTCACAGAAGGGATTATGGAATAATTAAAGTCAGAGCCTTGAACAAGGCAAAGGGTAAGCACCATGAATCTGAAGTGACTGGACATGTGAATTAGTAACCAGTAGGACGAGGAGCTGAAGACAAAAAAAGAAAAAAGGCAAGAAACCAGTTCTCGATTTTCTAAGATGGAAATGCAAGTCTTTCTTCTTCCAAAAGAAAAAAGTCATTGAACCCTTTCCTTGAAAATAAAACTGAAAGGGGCCACATGTTGCAAAGAAGGGTTTTAACCGTGATGTCACTACACAATCATGTGTAGCCATCAGTTGTTAAGTGCACTGCAAATAGTTCACACCTTAACAATTATGTTACCAAAGTTCGCAGTTGAGAAATATAGACACACACACATATACATATATATACATGTAAGAAAAGAGTAGAGTGTGTGCCAATTGCTCACTGTACTATTGACAATATCACTCTTACAACTGAAAGCATGACTAGGAGAGAGAAGGTGGTGTGACCCTAGATTGCTAGAGTCACAGCAAGAAAAGTTAAGAAAGTGCCATCAGGTCATTTGGACAAAAGAATGCTATATGGCTGTTGGGTTTATAAGAGATCCATTGGAGAAAAACAAGTCACTACATTAAATTATTTTCCACTTACCTGCATCACCCTCTCCAAGAACACATATTCTAAAATGAGACAAGTTATTACATTAAAAATGACCGGCTCTGGCATTTGGAAAACTACACCAAATAATGAAGTAAAAACTGGGTTACAAACATCCTGGTATCAACTCCAACTACCGTCTTTTACCAAACTAAAACTCTAATGATCACTAATTCACTTGCAATCTAGTGCTCCTCCCATATACAAAATCAACAACTTCCAATGTGTCATAACTTTTTTAAAATTTCCCTAACATTTTAGAGGATAATGTAAATATGTCTCCTGGAAAATTTGAGAAAGATGGAGACACTAGGAAAGGAAAAGACGAAAATACTCCCCTAATCAATGATGTAAAACACAAGGCATGAACAACTGTTAAAAGAATTCTCTATGACATTGATCAAGTCTACTATCTCTACGCCTGGCTCTTTCCTATCAGTCATTTGATACATAAACAAATAGAATAGTGTATTTCATGGGATCAATTCTTTTAGTGGCGTGCTTTCCCTTTGACCACTACATATGCTTTTATGTGTTTGCTTTATTTTCAGGCGGCGTCACATCAGAACACCCTCATCTCGGCAGATCTTTGCCTTAAGGAACCCTACCTCGGCCCTTGATCAACTGTACTCTGTGTTATGGTCAACTCAGAGCCCTACATGGATCAGTGTTTCCTACCGCCTCTCTCCCGTGCGTTGCTCATGTCAGGGAGTATAGTCCACCGAGTGAACAGTAAGCAGTCTTCCCAAAGCATCAGATATGAAAAGGAGGAGACGCGGGGTTGGGTGTGGGACCCCATTCCGTGCCTCAGTGCAGACAAGCTAGAGGTCAATGCATCCCTCCAGAGACTGGGAGAAAAACAGGAGGTTATGAGCACGAGGTTCCCTCTGCAGGCCTTGAAGCAGGGACCTGGAATCAAACTGCTGACACCGTGGATCGTGGTTGGTTTGACAGGGAACTCACGAGGAAGATAAGGACGTGAAATAATGAAAATCATAAGAACAGCAGCGAACACTTCTACTGAGCCAAGGACTGCACCCTGAATGTAAACTCTGTGCTGGAACATATCTTAACTCACATGACCCTGAAAGCATCCCGACGTAGTCAATGTTGTTCTTTGCACCATTTGCTAGATGAAGAGACTGGGTACAGTGGCTAGAAAACTCAGCCAGGTTACAAAGCGGATAAATGGCCGAGCCCAAGCTCAGTGCTCCTCTGTGATGCTCTTGGACTACAACTCCAAGTGAAGTCTCTAACGACTATCTCCGCTCGCACTGCCAACACCATCGTCCTCCGTGGAGTGGATGGAGGCAGGCGTGGGCAGGGCAGGGAGCCGGGTGTGGCAGGCCGCCAGATCTAAGGTCTGGCACACAGGTTGCCAGGTGGCTCCCTCCTCTGAGGGGGCCCAGCACACGCCCCAGGGGACTTGGCGGCAGGCCCCAGGGCCCTTTCCCCCGGATCTTGTCCACTTGAAAGGGGCCTGGCCCAGGTGGCCGGTTGGGCTGGTTGGCCAGCCTCCTTTGGACAAAGCAGGCGAGCCCAGCCAGCCTTCCAGTCGCCCCCGGCGTGGCACCAGCGCCCTCAGGCCGAGGGCCTCACGCGTGCCCTCCAACGCGGATTTCTCCTCAGAGCCGTGGCCTGGGCACTAGGAAGGCCAGGCCCTCCCGACTCCAGAGATGATGCTGGGACCCGTCGCCGGAAGGGCCTGCCCGTGTGGCAGCGGCTCCCCAAGCCGGCGGCCTGCTGGGGCCTCACTCACTGCTTGGCCATAAGCCTGTCTCGGCCCTTCGGATTCCACAGAGCCTTTCCTCCACCTGGCTGGAGTCGACAAGTGCGGGCGTGGGGTGAGGCCGTGGTTTTGCCTTTCCAGGAGGAAATGAGGCCCGGGCAAAAGCAGCTGGCCGAGGCAGAGCCTTGACCTGGCACCCCAGTCGGCCTTTGGCCACCAGGTCCAGACCACCGCTTCCAAAGAAGGGAAGCGGCCGGCCAGCTGATTGCAAGTGGGGGATGGGAGGGAGACAACAGCTGAAGCCAAGTCCAGCAGGGCGTTGGCGTTCCTTCTTCAGCTGGGACTGGCCTGGCCTGGCGGGCGGGCGGGGCCTTCACTGAGGACCCCCGAGGCCCGCCCTAGGCCCTGGCGGTGGCGGGTGGCGCATGCGCCCTTGGCCTCAGGGGTTGAACCCAAGCCCACAGGGCACTCAAAGCAGCCGGAGAAAGAAGGGGCCAGGGGAGAGGAAGGCAGGTAGGCGAGGCGGGCAGGGCTCGCCCACCTCTTCTCCTCAGGTCCCCGAGAGAGAAAGAGAGAGAGAGAGAGAGAGAGAGTGAGAGACAGACAGACAGACAGGCAGGGAAAGAGTGAGAGATCCCTGACCTCTGAGTATCTGCATCCACCACTGCTGCCAACTCACAGGCCATCCCACTTCCCCCCCTCCATCCCCATCCCCAGGCGCGGCCCCCCCGGGGCCAGCCACACCACGGAGAGGCCCCTTCATGGTCACCTCCGTGCTGTCCCTTCCGGGCCTGACCCCACTGCAGGGGAACCGGTTCAGACAATCCAATCGTCTACATGTCCCTCTCCATGACAATTGTCTTCTCCAGTCTCACATGCCCAAACCGCACCCCCAACATCCTCCTTTGTCTGCAGCTGGAGATAGGAGGAGAATCTCTGCCATTGTGTTGAGAGACTCAGTTTCGCGGGTTTCTCCCCTGTACACGTGTTCTGAAGCTGGGTATTATTTTCTCCAGCGAACCTGTCTTGTGAAGGATTTGGCCAGCCATAAGAAGCTTCAGGGAAGAGGCGGAGGGGCTTCTCTCTCCGCCCCCGACAGCCCTGAGCTGGGTCAGTGCCTCAGACCTGGCCAGGGGCAGCCCATCCCCCGGCGCCCTCTCCCGGGGCATCCCAGGAAAGCTTCACAGCCAGCCCCACCCCACTCGCCACTGCCAGGACCATCGGCCTCCCTCGGGAGGGCGGGGCAGGACAGGGAACCGGGTGTGGGAGGCCGCCAGATCTCAGCTCTGGCACACAGGCTGCCAGGCTGCCTGGTCCTCTGAGGGGGCCCAGCACACGCCCCAGGAAACTTGGCGGCAGGCCCCGGGGCTCTCTCCTCTGGAACTCGTCCACTTGAAAGGGGCCTGGCCCAGGTGGCTGGTTCGACCGGTTGGAAAGAAATCTTTTTCTTCTCTGAGAGACTGTTGCTTGTCATCTCCTGGACATGAGATGACAGACAATTGTTCCCATTTCCCTTTCTACTTGAAACCTGATGGATACAGTGCCCACTGCCTTTAGAGACTGCAGGTCTTTCTGAAACTCTTTTCAGTGCGCTGGCTCACTTCAGCATCATTTCATTGTTCCATCCGAAATTCCTTTCAGTTGGATCTATTTTCCTTTCTAATCCTTTTGTATACCTAGATATTTAAAAGCTGCTCAAATCTGTAGTGGAGAAAAGTTGGGTTACAACTCTTTCAGACAGCATGTAAACCCACATTTTAGGGTTTCTACACAAAACGTCTCTGCCATGTTTCTAGCAGCTCTCCTTCCATATATTTTCCTCCAGGACTTCCTGTGACAAAATTGCCTTTCTAAAAGCCAGTCCTCCGTTCACTCTCTTGGCCAGTCACGTTTCCATAGAAAGAAAAAGGACTGGATTTTCCAAAGATGCAACAAGAATGATCAAGTCCCGATTCACACCTAGATATCCTGCTCCTGTTCTCCATGAATTGCAAAATTGAAGTTAATTATCTCGTTCATTTTGTCTAAATCTATTGGGTCACTTTGGCACTGAGCCCCTAAGCTGGTCCACAGCCTGCTTCAGCAGACACCAAACTCTCTCTCAAGTGCCTGCATTCGTGTGCTGAGTAGGTATTGTATTTATTTAGATCGTATTCAACAAAAGATCTTCACGGATTCACTCAAGTACTTAAGCATCTACTATGTGCCCAAAGGTCTTGAAATGTTGGGGGTCTGCAAGGAAGACAGATATGCCTAAACAGATAAATTACACTACTGAAATCATTTGAATGAAAGAGATGTGAATAAACTGCCGTGGGACTCCAGGCAAAGAACCCCCATGGGTTGACCTACAACTAAGAGATACAGCTCTGTCCTGGGGCTCTGAGGAGAAAAACAGCCACCATGGGGGGTGGACAGGCTCTGTACCATCTAAGGAAAGGAAAAGGAAGGGAGAGAAGATAAAGAGAAAACAAGAGAAACGGAAAGGTTTTCTTCTTCTGAGTGTTTCTGCCACCCACTTTTGGAGCACACTGCTTGCTGATGTCCTTTCCGGCCAGTCTTATCCTTCAGCCGGCTTCAGGAGACTTCACCAATTCGATTGTAAGGAGCTGGGCTCCTCCGTGCAGGCAATGCCAACTCCGGAGGGAGCCAGGAGGGGAGCCAAAGATTCACAGGACTCTGCAGCCCTTCTGCAGCTCACTGGTGTGGAGGGGCACCGAGGCTTCACCTTGGCCTCTGTCTCCAAGTTCACATAAAGGAGGGTCGGTTCCTTCCTCGCTAGATGAGCGTGGAGAGAAACCTCCTTCACAGAAGGGATTATGGAATAATTAAAGTCAGAGCCTTGAACAAGGCAAAGGGTAAGCACCATGAATCTGAAGTGACTGGACATGTGAATTAGTAACCAGTAGGACGAGGAGCTGAAGACAAAAAAAGAAAAAAGGCAAGAAACCAGTTCTCGATTTTCTAAGATGGAAATGCAAGTCTTTCTTCTTCCAAAAGAAAAAAGTCATTGAACCCTTTCCTTGAAAATAAAACTGAAAGGGGCCACATGTTGCAAAGAAGGGTTTTAACCGTGATGTCACTACACAATCATGTGTAGCCATCAGTTGTTAAGTGCACTGCAAATAGTTCACACCTTAACAATTATGTTACCAAAGTTCGCAGTTGAGAAATATAGACACACACACATATACATATATATACATGTAAGAAAAGAGTAGAGTGTGTGCCAATTGCTCACTGTACTATTGACAATATCACTCTTACAACTGAAAGCATGACTAGGAGAGAGAAGGTGGTGTGACCCTAGATTGCTAGAGTCACAGCAAGAAAAGTTAAGAAAGTGCCATCAGGTCATTTGGACAAAAGAATGCTATATGGCTGTTGGGTTTATAAGAGATCCATTGGAGAAAAACAAGTCACTACATTAAATTATTTTCCACTTACCTGCATCACCCTCTCCAAGAACACATATTCTAAAATGAGACAAGTTATTACATTAAAAATGACCGGCTCTGGCATTTGGAAAACTACACCAAATAATGAAGTAAAAACTGGGTTACAAACATCCTGGTATCAACTCCAACTACCGTCTTTTACCAAACTAAAACTCTAATGATCACTAATTCACTTGCAATCTAGTGCTCCTCCCATATACAAAATCAACAACTTCCAATGTGTCATAACTTTTTTAAAATTTCCCTAACATTTTAGAGGATAATGTAAATATGTCTCCTGGAAAAGTTGAGAAAGATGGAGACACTAGGAAAGGAAAAGACGAAAATACTCCCCTAATCAATGATGTAAAACACAAGGCATGAACAACTGTTAAAAGAATTCTCTATGACATTGATCAAGTCTACTATCTCTACGCCTGGCTCTTTCCTATCAGTCATTTGATACATAAACAAATAGAATAGTGTATTTCATGGGATCAATTCTTTTAGTGGCGTGCTTTCCCTTTGACCACTACATATGCTTTTATGTGTTTGCTTTATTTTCAGGCGGCGTCACATCAGAACACCCTCATCTCGGCAGATCTTTGCCTTAAGGAACCCTACCTCGGCCCTTGATCAACTGTACTCTGTGTTATGGTCAACTCAGAGCCCTACATGGATCAGTGTTTCCTACCGCCTCTCTCCCGTGCGTTGCTCATGTCAGGGAGTATAGTCCACCGAGTGAACAGTAAGCAGTCTTCCCAAAGCATCAGATATGAAAAGGAGGAGACGCGGGGTTGGGTGTGGGACCCCATTCCGTGCCTCAGTGCAGACAAGCTAGAGGTCAATGCATCCCTCCAGAGACTGGGAGAAAAACAGGAGGTTATGAGCACGAGGTTCCCTCTGCAGGCCTTGAAGCAGGGACCTGGAATCAAACTGCTGACACCGTGGATCGTGGTTGGTTTGACAGGGAACTCACGAGGAAGATAAGGACGTGAAATAATGAAAATCATAAGAACAGCAGCGAACACTTCTACTGAGCCAAGGACTGCACCCTGAATGTAAACTCTGTGCTGGAACATATCTTAACTCACATGACCCTGAAAGCATCCCGACGTAGTCAATGTTGTTCTTTGCACCATTTGCTAGATGAAGAGACTGGGTACAGTGGCTAGAAAACTCAGCCAGGTTACAAAGCGGATAAATGGCCGAGCCCAAGCTCAGTGCTCCTCTGTGATGCTCTTGGACTACAACTCCAAGTGAAGTCTCTAACGACTATCTCCGCTCGCACTGCCAACACCATCGTCCTCCGTGGAGTGGATGGAGGCAGGCGTGGGCAGGGCAGGGAGCCGGGTGTGGCAGGCCGCCAGATCTAAGGTCTGGCACACAGGTTGCCAGGTGGCTCCCTCCTCTGAGGGGGCCCAGCACACGCCCCAGGGGACTTGGCGGCAGGCCCCAGGGCCCTTTCCCCCGGATCTTGTCCACTTGAAAGGGGCCTGGCCCAGGTGGCCGGTTGGGCTGGTTGGCCAGCCTCCTTTGGACAAAGCAGGCGAGCCCAGCCAGCCTTCCAGTCGCCCCCGGCGTGGCACCAGCGCCCTCAGGCCGAGGGCCTCACGCGTGCCCTCCAACGCGGATTTCTCCTCAGAGCCGTGGCCTGGGCACTAGGAAGGCCAGGCCCTCCCGACTCCAGAGATGATGCTGGGACCCGTCGCCGGAAGGGCCTGCCCGTGTGGCAGCGGCTCCCCAAGCCGGCGGCCTGCTGGGGCCTCACTCACTGCTTGGCCATAAGCCTGTCTCGGCCCTTCGGATTCCACAGAGCCTTTCCTCCACCTGGCTGGAGTCGACAAGTGCGGGCGTGGGGTGAGGCCGTGGTTTTGCCTTTCCAGGAAGAAATGAGGCCCGGGCAAAAGCAGCTGGCCGAGGCAGAGCCTTGACCTGGCACCCCAGTCGGCCTTTGGCCACCAGGTCCAGACCACCGCTTCCAAAGAAGGGAAGCGGCCGGCCAGCTGATTGCAAGTGGGGGATGGGAGGGAGACAACAGCTGAAGCCAAGTCCAGCAGGGCGTTGGCGTTCCTTCTTCAGCTGGGACTGGCCTGGCCTGGCGGGCGGGCGGGGCCTTCACTGAGGACCCCCGAGGCCCGCCCTAGGCCCTGGCGGTGGCGGGTGGCGCATGCGCCCTTGGCCTCAGGGGTTGAACCCAAGCCCACAGGGCACTCAAAGCAGCCGGAGAAAGAAGGGGCCAGGGGAGAGGAAGGCAGGTAGGCGAGGCGGGCAGGGCTCGCCCACCTCTTCTCCTCAGGTCCCCGAGAGAGAAAGAGAGAGAGAGAGAGAGAGAGTGAGAGACAGACAGACAGACAGGCAGGGAAAGAGTGAGAGATCCCTGACCTCTGAGTATCTGCATCCACCACTGCTGCCAACTCACAGGCCATCCCACTTCCCCCCCTCCATCCCCATCCCCAGGCGCGGCCCCCCGGGGCCAGCCACACCACGGAGAGGCCCCTTCATGGTCACCTCCGTGCTGTCCCTTCCGGGCCTGACCCCACTGCAGGGGAACCGGTTCAGACAATCCAATCGTCTACATGTCCCTCTCCATGACAATTGTCTTCTCCAGTCTCACATGCCCAAACCGCACCCCCAACATCCTCCTTTGTCTGCAGCTGGAGATAGGAGGAGAATCTCTGCCATTGTGTTGAGAGACTCAGTTTCGCGGGTTTCTCCCCTGTACACGTGTTCTGAAGCTGGGTATTATTTTCTCCAGCGAACCTGTCTTGTGAAGGATTTGGCCAGCCATAAGAAGCTTCAGGGAAGAGGCGGAGGGGCTTCTCTCTCCGCCCCCGACAGCCCTGAGCTGGGTCAGTGCCTCAGACCTGGCCAGGGGCAGCCCATCCCCCGGCGCCCTCTCCCGGGGTATCCCAGGAAAGCTTCACAGCCAGCCCCACCCCACTCGCCACTGCCAGGACCATCGGCCTCCCTCGGGAGGACGGGGCAGGACAGGGAACCGGGTGTGGGAGGCCGCCAGATCTCAGCTCTGGCACACAGGCTGCCAGGCTGCCTGGTCCTCTGAGGGGGCCCAGCACACGCCCCAGGAAACTTGGCGGCAGGCCCCGGGGCTCTCTCCTCTGGAACTCGTCCACTTGAAAGGGGCCTGGCCCAGGTGGCTGGTTCGACCGGTTGGAAAGAAATCTTTTTCTTCTCTGAGAGACTGTTGCTTGTCATCTCCTGGACATGAGATGACAGACAATTGTTCCCATTTCCCTTTCTACTTGAAACCTGATGGATACAGTGCCCACTGCCTTTAGAGACTGCAGGTCTTTCTGAAACTCTTTTCAGTGCGCTGGCTCACTTCAGCATCATTTCATTGTTCCATCCGAAATTCCTTTCAGTTGGATCTATTTTCCTTTCTAATCCTTTTGTATACCTAGATATTTAAAAGCTGCTCAAATCTGTAGTGGAGAAAAGTTGGGTTACAACTCTTTCAGACAGCATGTAAACCCACATTTTAGGGTTTCTACACAAAACGTCTCTGCCATGTTTCTAGCAGCTCTCCTTCCATATATTTTCCTCCAGGACTTCCTGTGACAAAATTGCCTTTCTAAAAGCCAGTCCTCCGTTCACTCTCTTGGCCAGTCACGTTTCCATAGAAAGAAAAAGGACTGGATTTTCCAAAGATGCAACAAGAATGATCAAGTCCCGATTCACACCTAGATATCCTGCTCCTGTTCTCCATGAATTGCAAAATTGAAGTTAATTATCTCGTTCATTTTGTCTAAATCTATTGGGTCACTTTGGCACTGAGCCCCTAAGCTGGTCCACAGCCTGCTTCAGCAGACACCAAACTCTCTCTCAAGTGCCTGCATTCGTGTGCTGAGTAGGTATTGTATTTATTTAGATCCTATTCAACAAAAGATCTTCACGGATTCACTCAAGTACTTAAGCATCTACTATGTGCCCAAAGGTCTTGAAATGTTGGGGGTCTGCAAGGAAGACAGATATGCCTAAACAGATAAATTACACTACTGAAATCATTTGAATGAAAGAGATGTGAATAAACTGCCGTGGGACTCCAGGCAAAGAACCCCCATGGGTTGACCTACAACTAAGAGATACAGCTCTGTCCTGGGGCTCTGAGGAGAAAAACAGCCACCATGGGGGGTGGACAGGCTCTGTACCATCTAAGGAAAGGAAAAGGAAGGGAGAGAAGATAAAGAGAAAACAAGAGAAACGGAAAGGTTTTCTTCTTCTGAGTGTTTCTGCCACCCACTTTTGGAGCACACTGCTTGCTGATGTCCTTTCCGGCCAGTCTTATCCTTCAGCCGGCTTCAGGAGACTTCACCAATTCGATTGTAAGGAGCTGGGCTCCTCCGTGCAGGCAATGCCAACTCCGGAGGGAGCCAGGAGGGGAGCCAAAGATTCACAGGACTCTGCAGCCCTTCTGCAGCTCACTGGTGTGGAGGGGCACCGAGGCTTCACCTTGGCCTCTGTCTCCAAGTTCACATAAAGGAGGGTCGGTTCCTTCCTCGCTAGATGAGCGTGGAGAGAAACCTCCTTCACAGAAGGGATTATGGAATAATTAAAGTCAGAGCCTTGAACAAGGCAAAGGGTAAGCACCATGAATCTGAAGTGACTGGACATGTGAATTAGTAACCAGTAGGACGAGGAGCTGAAGACAAAAAAAGAAAAAAGGCAAGAAACCAGTTCTCGATTTTCTAAGATGGAAATGCAAGTCTTTCTTCTTCCAAAAGAAAAAAGTCATTGAACCCTTTCCTTGAAAATAAAACTGAAAGGGGCCACATGTTGCAAAGAAGGGTTTTAACCGTGATGTCACTACACAATCATGTGTAGCCATCAGTTGTTAAGTGCACTGCAAATAGTTCACACCTTAACAATTATGTTACCAAAGTTCGCAGTTGAGAAATATAGACACACACACATATACATATATATACATGTAAGAAAAGAGTAGAGTGTGTGCCAATTGCTCACTGTACTATTGACAATATCACTCTTACAACTGAAAGCATGACTAGGAGAGAGAAGGTGGTGTGACCCTAGATTGCTAGAGTCACAGCAAGAAAAGTTAAGAAAGTGCCATCAGGTCATTTGGACAAAAGAATGCTATATGGCTGTTGGGTTTATAAGAGATCCATTGGAGAAAAACAAGTCACTACATTAAATTATTTTCTACTTACCTGCATCACCCTCTCCAAGAACACATATTCTAAAATGAGACAAGTTATTACATTAAAAATGACCGGCTCTGGCATTTGGAAAACTACACCAAATAATGAAGTAAAAACTGGGTTACAAACATCCTGGTATCAACTCCAACTACCGTCTTTTACCAAACTAAAACTCTAATGATCACTAATTCACTTGCAATCTAGTGCTCCTCCCATATACAAAATCAACAACTTCCAATGTGTCATAACTTTTTTAAAATTTCCCTAACATTTTAGAGGATAATGTAAATATGTCTCCTGGAAAAGTTGAGAAAGATGGAGACACTAGGAAAGGAAAAGACGAAAATACTCCCCTAATCAATGATGTAAAACACAAGGCATGAACAACTGTTAAAAGAATTCTCTATGACATTGATCAAGTCTACTATCTCTACGCCTGGCTCTTTCCTATCAGTCATTTGATACATAAACAAATAGAATAGTGTATTTCATGGGATCAATTCTTTTAGTGGCGTGCTTTCCCTTTGACCACTACATATGCTTTTATGTGTTTGCTTTATTTTCAGGCGGCGTCACATCAGAACACCCTCATCTCGGCAGATCTTTGCCTTAAGGAACCCTACCTCGGCCCTTGATCAACTGTACTCTGTGTTATGGTCAACTCAGAGCCCTACATGGATCAGTGTTTCCTACCGCCTCTCTCCCGTGCGTTGCTCATGTCAGGGAGTATAGTCCACCGAGTGAACAGTAAGCAGTCTTCCCAAAGCATCAGATATGAAAAGGAGGAGACGCGGGGTTGGGTGTGGGACCCCATTCCGTGCCTCAGTGCAGACAAGCTAGAGGTCAATGCATCCCTCCAGAGACTGGGAGAAAAACAGGAGGTTATGAGCACGAGGTTCCCTCTGCAGGCCTTGAAGCAGGGACCTGGAATCAAACTGCTGACACCGTGGATCGTGGTTGGTTTGACAGGGAACTCACGAGGAAGATAAGGACGTGAAATAATGAAAATCATAAGAACAGCAGCGAACACTTCTACTGAGCCAAGGACTGCACCCTGAATGTAAACTCTGTGCTGGAACATATCTTAACTCACATGACCCTGAAAGCATCCCGACGTAGTCAATGTTGTTCTTTGCACCATTTGCTAGATGAAGAGACTGGGTACAGTGGCTAGAAAACTCAGCCAGGTTACAAAGCGGATAAATGGCCGAGCCCAAGCTCAGTGCTCCTCTGTGATGCTCTTGGACTACAACTCCAAGTGAAGTCTCTAACGACTATCTCCGCTCGCACTGCCAACACCATCGTCCTCCGTGGAGTGGATGGAGGCAGGCGTGGGCAGGGCAGGGAGCCGGGTGTGGCAGGCCGCCAGATCTAAGGTCTGGCACACAGGTTGCCAGGTGGCTCCCTCCTCTGAGGGGGCCCAGCACACGCCCCAGGGGACTTGGCGGCAGGCCCCAGGGCCCTTTCCCCCGGATCTTGTCCACTTGAAAGGGGCCTGGCCCAGGTGGCCGGTTGGGCTGGTTGGCCAGCCTCCTTTGGACAAAGCAGGCGAGCCCAGCCAGCCTTCCAGTCGCCCCCGGCGTGGCACCAGCGCCCTCAGGCCGAGGGCCTCACGCGTGCCCTCCAACGCGGATTTCTCCTCAGAGCCGTGGCCTGGGCACTAGGAAGGCCAGGCCCTCCCGACTCCAGAGATGATGCTGGGACCCGTCGCCGGAAGGGCCTGCCCGTGTGGCAGCGGCTCCCCAAGCCGGCGGCCTGCTGGGGCCTCACTCACTGCTTGGCCATAAGCCTGTCTCGGCCCTTCGGATTCCACAGAGCCTTTCCTCCACCTGGCTGGAGTCGACAAGTGCGGGCGTGGGGTGAGGCCGTGGTTTTGCCTTTCCAGGAGGAAATGAGGCCCGGGCAAAAGCAGCTGGCCGAGGCAGAGCCTTGACCTGGCACCCCAGTCGGCCTTTGGCCACCAGGTCCAGACCACCGCTTCCAAAGAAGGGAAGCGGCCGGCCAGCTGATTGCAAGTGGGGGATGGGAGGGAGACAACAGCTGAAGCCAAGTCCAGCAGGGCGTTGGCGTTCCTTCTTCAGCTGGGACTGGCCTGGCCTGGCGGGCGGGCGGGGCCTTCACTGAGGACCCCCGAGGCCCGCCCTAGGCCCTGGCGGTGGCGGGTGGCGCATGCGCCCTTGGCCTCAGGGGTTGAACCCAAGCCCACAGGGCACTCAAAGCAGCCGGAGAAAGAAGGGGCCAGGGGAGAGGAAGGCAGGTAGGCGAGGCGGGCAGGGCTCGCCCACCTCTTCTCCTCAGGTCCCCGAGAGAGAAAGAGAGAGAGAGAGAGAGAGAGAGTGAGAGACAGACAGACAGACAGGCAGGGAAAGAGTGAGAGATCCCTGACCTCTGAGTATCTGCATCCACCACTGCTGCCAACTCACAGGCCATCCCACTTCCCCCCCTCCATCCCCATCCCCAGGCGCGGCCCCCCGGGGCCAGCCACACCACGGAGAGGCCCCTTCATGGTCACCTCCGTGCTGTCCCTTCCGGGCCTGACCCCACTGCAGGGGAACCGGTTCAGACAATCCAATCGTCTACATGTCCCTCTCCATGACAATTGTCTTCTCCAGTCTCACATGCCCAAACTGCACCCCCAACATCCTCCTTTGTCTGCAGCTGGAGATAGGAGGAGAATCTCTGCCATTGTGTTGAGAGACTCAGTTTCGCGGGTTTCTCCCCTGTACACGTGTTCTGAAGCTGGGTATTATTTTCTCCAGCGAACCTGTCTTGTGAAGGATTTGGCCAGCCATAAGAAGCTTCAGGGAAGAGGCGGAGGGGCTTCTCTCTCCGCCCCCGACAGCCCTGAGCTGGGTCAGTGCCTCAGACCTGGCCAGGGGCAGCCCATCCCCCGGCGCCCTCTCCCGGGGCATCCCAGGAAAGCTTCACAGCCAGCCCCACCCCACTCGCCACTGCCAGGACCATCGGCCTCCCTCGGGAGGGCGGGGCAGGACAGGGAACCGGGTGTGGGAGGCCGCCAGATCTCAGCTCTGGCACACAGGCTGCCAGGCTGCCTGGTCCTCTGAGGGGGCCCAGCACACGCCCCAGGAAACTTGGCGGCAGGCCCCGGGGCTCTCTCCTCTGGAACTCGTCCACTTGAAAGGGGCCTGGCCCAGGTGGCTGGTTCGACCGGTTGGAAAGAAATCTTTTTCTTCTCTGAGAGACTGTTGCTTGTCATCTCCTGGACATGAGATGACAGACAATTGTTCCCATTTCCCTTTCTACTTGAAACCTGATGGATACAGTGCCCACTGCCTTTAGAGACTGCAGGTCTTTCTGAAACTCTTTTCAGTGCGCTGGCTCACTTCAGCATCATTTCATTGTTCCATCCGAAATTCCTTTCAGTTGGATCTATTTTCCTTTCTAATCCTTTTGTATACCTAGATATTTAAAAGCTGCTCAAATCTGTAGTGGAGAAAAGTTGGGTTACAACTCTTTCAGACAGCATGTAAACCCACATTTTAGGGTTTCTACACAAAACGTCTCTGCCATGTTTCTAGCAGCTCTCCTTCCATATATTTTCCTCCAGGACTTCCTGTGACAAAATTGCCTTTCTAAAAGCCAGTCCTCCGTTCACTCTCTTGGCCAGTCACGTTTCCATAGAAAGAAAAAGGACTGGATTTTCCAAAGATGCAACAAGAATGATCAAGTCCCGATTCACACCTAGATATCCTGCTCCTGTTCTCCATGAATTGCAAAATTGAAGTTAATTATCTCGTTCATTTTGTCTAAATCTATTGGGTCACTTTGGCACTGAGCCCCTAAGCTGGTCCACAGCCTGCTTCAGCAGACACCAAACTCTCTCTCAAGTGCCTGCATTCGTGTGCTGAGTAGGTATTGTATTTATTTAGATCGTATTCAACAAAAGATCTTCACGGATTCACTCAAGTACTTAAGCATCTACTATGTGCCCAAAGGTCTTGAAATGTTGGGGGTCTGCAAGGAAGACAGATATGCCTAAACAGATAAATTACACTACTGAAATCATTTGAATGAAAGAGATGTGAATAAACTGCCGTGGGACTCCAGGCAAAGAACCCCCATGGGTTGACCTACAACTAAGAGATACAGCTCTGTCCTGGGGCTCTGAGGAGAAAAACAGCCACCATGGGGGGTGGACAGGCTCTGTACCATCTAAGGAAAGGAAAAGGAAGGGAGAGAAGATAAAGAGAAAACAAGAGAAACGGAAAGGTTTTCTTCTTCTGAGTGTTTCTGCCACCCACTTTTGGAGCACACTGCTTGCTGATGTCCTTTCCGGCCAGTCTTATCCTTCAGCCGGCTTCAGGAGACTTCACCAATTCGATTGTAAGGAGCTGGGCTCCTCCGTGCAGGCAATGCCAACTCCGGAGGGAGCCAGGAGGGGAGCCAAAGATTCACAGGACTCTGCAGCCCTTCTGCAGCTCACTGGTGTGGAGGGGCACCGAGGCTTCACCTTGGCCTCTGTCTCCAAGTTCACATAAAGGAGGGTCGGTTCCTTCCTCGCTAGATGAGCGTGGAGAGAAACCTCCTTCACAGAAGGGATTATGGAATAATTAAAGTCAGAGCCTTGAACAAGGCAAAGGGTTAGCACCATGAATCTGAAGTGACTGGACATGTGAATTAGTAACCAGTAGGACGAGGAGCTGAAGACAAAAAAAGAAAAAAGGCAAGAAACCAGTTCTCGATTTTCTAAGATGGAAATGCAAGTCTTTCTTCTTCCAAAAGAAAAAAGTCATTGAACCCTTTCCTTGAAAATAAAACTGAAAGGGGCCACATGTTGCAAAGAAGGGTTTTAACCGTGATGTCACTACACAATCATGTGTAGCCATCAGTTGTTAAGTGCACTGCAAATAGTTCACACCTTAACAATTATGTTACCAAAGTTCGCAGTTGAGAAATATAGACACACACACATATACATATATATACATGTAAGAAAAGAGTAGAGTGTGTGCCAATTGCTCACTGTACTATTGACAATATCACTCTTACAACTGAAAGCATGACTAGGAGAGAGAAGGTGGTGTGACCCTAGATTGCTAGAGTCACAGCAAGAAAAGTTAAGAAAGTGCCATCAGGTCATTTGGACAAAAGAATGCTATATGGCTGTTGGGTTTATAAGAGATCCATTGGAGAAAAACAAGTCACTACATTAAATTATTTTCTACTTACCTGCATCACCCTCTCCAAGAACACATATTCTAAAATGAGACAAGTTATTACATTAAAAATGACCGGCTCTGGCATTTGGAAAACTACACCAAATAATGAAGTAAAAACTGGGTTACAAACGTCCTGGTATCAACTCCAACTACCGTCTTTTACCAAACTAAAACTCTAATGATCACTAATTCACTTGCAATCTAGTGCTCCTCCCATATACAAAATCAACAACTTCCAATGTGTCATAACTTTTTTAAAATTTCCCTAACATTTTAGAGGATAATGTAAATATGTCTCCTGGAAAAGTTGAGAAAGATGGAGACACTAGGAAAGGAAAAGACGAAAATACTCCCCTAATCAATGATGTAAAACACAAGGCATGAACAACTGTTAAAAGAATTCTCTATGACATTGATCAAGTCTACTATCTCTACGCCTGGCTCTTTCCTATCAGTCATTTGATACATAAACAAATAGAATAGTGTATTTCATGGGATCAATTCTTTTAGTGGCGTGCTTTCCCTTTGACCACTACATATGCTTTTATGTGTTTGCTTTATTTTCAGGCGGCGTCACATCAGAACACCCTCATCTCGGCAGATCTTTGCCTTAAGGAACCCTACCTCGGCCCTTGATCAACTGTACTCTGTGTTATGGTCAACTCAGAGCCCTACATGGATCAGTGTTTCCTACCGCCTCTCTCCCGTGCGTTGCTCATGTCAGGGAGTATAGTCCACCGAGTGAACAGTAAGCAGTCTTCCCAAAGCATCAGATATGAAAAGGAGGAGACGCGGGGTTGGGTGTGGGACCCCATCCCGTGCCTCAGTGCAGACAAGCTAGAGGTCAATGCATCCCTCCAGAGACTGGGAGAAAAACAGGAGGTTATGAGCACGAGGTTCCCTCTGCAGGCCTTGAAGCAGGGACCTGGAATCAAACTGCTGACACCGTGGATCGTGGTTGGTTTGACAGGGAACTCACGAGGAAGATAAGGACGTGAAATAATGAAAATCATAAGAACAGCAGCGAACACTTCTACTGAGCCAAGGACTGCACCCTGAATGTAAACTCTGTGCTGGAACATATCTTAACTCACATGACCCTGAAAGCATCCCGACGTAGTCAATGTTGTTCTTTGCACCATTTGCTAGATGAAGAGACTGGGTACAGTGGCTAGAAAACTCAGCCAGGTTACAAAGCGGATAAATGGCCGAGCCCAAGCTCAGTGCTCTTCTGTGATGCTCTTGGACTACAACTCCAAGTGAAGTCTCTAACGACTATCTCCGCTCGCACTGCCAACACCATCGTCCTCCGTGGAGTGGATGGAGGCAGGCGTGGGCAGGGCAGGGAGCCGGGTGTGGCAGGCCGCCAGATCTAAGGTCTGGCACACAGGTTGCCAGGTGGCTCCCTCCTCTGAGGGGGCCCAGCACACGCCCCAGGGGACTTGGCGGCAGGCCCCAGGGCCCTTTCCCCCGGATCTTGTCCACTTGAAAGGGGCCTGGCCCAGGTGGCCGGTTGGGCTGGTTGGCCAGCCTCCTTTGGACAAAGCAGGCGAGCCCAGCCAGCCTTCCAGTCGCCCCCGGCGTGGCACCAGCGCCCTCAGGCCGAGGGCCTCACGCGTGCCCTCCAACGCGGATTTCTCCTCAGAGCCGTGGCCTGGGCACTAGGAAGGCCAGGCCCTCCCGACTCCAGAGATGATGCTGGGACCCGTCGCCGGAAGGGCCTGCCCGTGTGGCAGCGGCTCCCCAAGCCGGCGGCCTGCTGGGGCCTCACTCACTGCTTGGCCATAAGCCTGTCTCGGCCCTTCGGATTCCACAGAGCCTTTCCTCCACCTGGCTGGAGTCGACAAGTGCGGGCGTGGGGTGAGGCCGTGGTTTTGCCTTTCCAGGAGGAAATGAGGCCCGGGCAAAAGCAGCTGGCCGAGGCAGAGCCTTGACCTGGCACCCCAGTCGGCCTTTGGCCACCAGGTCCAGACCACCGCTTCCAAAGAAGGGAAGCGGCCGGCCAGCTGATTGCAAGTGGGGGATGGGAGGGAGACAACAGCTGAAGCCAAGTCCAGCAGGGCGTTGGCGTTCCTTCTTCAGCTGGGACTGGCCTGGCCTGGCGGGCGGGCGGGGCCTTCACTGAGGACCCCCGAGGCCCGCCCTAGGCCCTGGCGGTGGCGGGTGGCGCATGCGCCCTTGGCCTCAGGGGTTGAACCCAAGCCCACAGGGCACTCAAAGCAGCCGGAGAAAGAAGGGGCCAGGGGAGAGGAAGGCAGGTAGGCGAGGCGGGCAGGGCTCGCCCACCTCTTCTCCTCAGGTCCCCGAGAGAGAAAGAGAGAGAGAGAGAGAGAGAGAGTGAGAGACAGACAGACAGACAGGCAGGGAAAGAGTGAGAGATCCCTGACCTCTGAGTATCTGCATCCACCACTGCTGCCAACTCACAGGCCATCCCACTTCCCCCCCTCCATCCCCATCCCCAGGCGCGGCCCCCCGGGGCCAGCCACACCACGGAGAGGCCCCTTCATGGTCACCTCCGTGCTGTCCCTTCCGGGCCTGACCCCACTGCAGGGGAACCGGTTCAGACAATCCAATCGTCTACATGTCCCTCTCCATGACAATTGTCTTCTCCAGTCTCACATGCCCAAACTGCACCCCCAACATCCTCCTTTGTCTGCAGCTGGAGATAGGAGGAGAATCTCTGCCATTGTGTTGAGAGACTCAGTTTCGCGGGTTTCTCCCCTGTACACGTGTTCTGAAGCTGGGTATTATTTTCTCCAGCGAACCTGTCTTGTGAAGGATTTGGCCAGCCATAAGAAGCTTCAGGGAAGAGGCGGAGGGGCTTCTCTCTCCGCCCCCGACAGCCCTGAGCTGGGTCAGTGCCTCAGACCTGGCCAGGGGCAGCCCATCCCCCGGCGCCCTCTCCCGGGGCATCCCAGGAAAGCTTCACAGCCAGCCCCACCCCACTCGCCACTGCCAGGACCATCGGCCTCCCTCGGGAGGGCGGGGCAGGACAGGGAACCGGGTGTGGGAGGCCACCAGATCTCAGCTCTGGCACACAGGCTGCCAGGCTGCCTGGTCCTCTGAGGGGGCCCAGCACACGCCCCAGGAAACTTGGCGGCAGGCCCCGGGGCTCTCTCCTCTGGAACTCGTCCACTTGAAAGGGGCCTGGCCCAGGTGGCTGGTTCGACCGGTTGGAAAGAAATCTTTTTCTTCTCTGAGAGACTGTTGCTTGTCATCTCCTGGACATGAGATGACAGACAATTGTTCCCATTTCCCTTTCTACTTGAAACCTGATGGATACAGTGCCCACTGCCTTTAGAGACTGCAGGTCTTTCTGAAACTCTTTTCAGTGCGCTGGCTCACTTCAGCATCATTTCATTGTTCCATCCGAAATTCCTTTCAGTTGGATCTATTTTCCTTTCTAATCCTTTTGTATACCTAGATATTTAAAAGCTGCTCAAATCTGTAGTGGAGAAAAGTTGGGTTACAACTCTTTCAGACAGCATGTAAACCCACATTTTAGGGTTTCTACACAAAACGTCTCTGCCATGTTTCTAGCAGCTCTCCTTCCATATATTTTCCTCCAGGACTTCCTGTGACAAAATTGCCTTTCTAAAAGCCAGTCCTCCGTTCACTCTCTTGGCCAGTCACGTTTCCATAGAAAGAAAAAGGACTGGATTTTCCAAAGATGCAACAAGAATGATCAAGTCCCGATTCACACCTAGATATCCTGCTCCTGTTCTCCATGAATTGCAAAATTGAAGTTAATTATCTCGTTCATTTTGTCTAAATCTATTGGGTCACTTTGGCACTGAGCCCCTAAGCTGGTCCACAGCCTGCTTCAGCAGACACCAAACTCTCTCTCAAGTGCCTGCATTCGTGTGCTGAGTAGGTATTGTATTTATTTAGATCGTATTCAACAAAAGATCTTCACGGATTCACTCAAGTACTTAAGCATCTACTATGTGCCCAAAGGTCTTGAAATGTTGGGGGTCTGCAAGGAAGACAGATATGCCTAAACAGATAAATTACACTACTGAAATCATTTGAATGAAAGAGATGTGAATAAACTGCCGTGGGACTCCAGGCAAAGAACCCCCATGGGTTGACCTACAACTAAGAGATACAGCTCTGTCCTGGGGCTCTGAGGAGAAAAACAGCCACCATGGGGGGTGGACAGGCTCTGTACCATCTAAGGAAAGGAAAAGGAAGGGAGAGAAGATAAAGAGAAAACAAGAGAAACGGAAAGGTTTTCTTCTTCTGAGTGTTTCTGCCACCCACTTTTGGAGCACACTGCTTGCTGATGTCCTTTCCGGCCAGTCTTATCCTTCAGCCGGCTTCAGGAGACTTCACCAATTCGATTGTAAGGAGCTGGGCTCCTCCGTGCAGGCAATGCCAACTCCGGAGGGAGCCAGGAGGGGAGCCAAAGATTCACAGGACTCTGCAGCCCTTCTGCAGCTCACTGGTGTGGAGGGGCACCGAGGCTTCACCTTGGCCTCTGTCTCCAAGTTCACATAAAGGAGGGTCGGTTCCTTCCTCGCTAGATGAGCGTGGAGAGAAACCTCCTTCACAGAAGGGATTATGGAATAATTAAAGTCAGAGCCTTGAACAAGGCAAAGGGTTAGCACCATGAATCTGAAGTGACTGGACATGTGAATTAGTAACCAGTAGGACGAGGAGCTGAAGACAAAAAAAGAAAAAAGGCAAGAAACCAGTTCTCGATTTTCTAAGATGGAAATGCAAGTCTTTCTTCTTCCAAAAGAAAAAAGTCATTGAACCCTTTCCTTGAAAATAAAACTGAAAGGGGCCACATGTTGCAAAGAAGGGTTTTAACCGTGATGTCACTACACAATCATGTGTAGCCATCAGTTGTTAAGTGCACTGCAAATAGTTCACACCTTAACAATTATGTTACCAAAGTTCGCAGTTGAGAAATATAGACACACACACATATACATATATATACATGTAAGAAAAGAGTAGAGTGTGTGCCAATTGCTCACTGTACTATTGACAATATCACTCTTACAACTGAAAGCATGACTAGGAGAGAGAAGGTGGTGTGACCCTAGATTGCTAGAGTCACAGCAAGAAAAGTTAAGAAAGTGCCATCAGGTCATTTGGACAAAAGAATGCTATATGGCTGTTGGGTTTATAAGAGATCCATTGGAGAAAAACAAGTCACTACATTAAATTATTTTCTACTTACCTGCATCACCCTCTCCAAGAACACATATTCTAAAATGAGACAAGTTATTACATTAAAAATGACCGGCTCTGGCATTTGGAAAACTACACCAAATAATGAAGTAAAAACTGGGTTACAAACATCCTGGTATCAACTCCAACTACCGTCTTTTACCAAACTAAAACTCTAATGATCACTAATTCACTTGCAATCTAGTGCTCCTCCCATATACAAAATCAACAACTTCCAATGTGTCATAACTTTTTTAAAATTTCCCTAACATTTTAGAGGATAATGTAAATATGTCTCCTGGAAAAGTTGAGAAAGATGGAGACACTAGGAAAGGAAAAGACGAAAATACTCCCCTAATCAATGATGTAAAACACAAGGCATGAACAACTGTTAAAAGAATTCTCTATGACATTGATCAAGTCTACTATCTCTACGCCTGGCTCTTTCCTATCAGTCATTTGATACATAAACAAATAGAATAGTGTATTTCATGGGATCAATTCTTTTAGTGGCGTGCTTTCCCTTTGACCACTACATATGCTTTTATGTGTTTGCTTTATTTTCAGGCGGCGTCACATCAGAACACCCTCATCTCGGCAGATCTTTGCCTTAAGGAACCCTACCTCGGCCCTTGATCAACTGTACTCTGTGTTATGGTCAACTCAGAGCCCTACATGGATCAGTGTTTCCTACCGCCTCTCTCCCGTGCGTTGCTCATGTCAGGGAGTATAGTCCACCGAGTGAACAGTAAGCAGTCTTCCCAAAGCATCAGATATGAAAAGGAGGAGACGCGGGGTTGGGTGTGGGACCCCATCCCGTGCCTCAGTGCAGACAAGCTAGAGGTCAATGCATCCCTCCAGAGACTGGGAGAAAAACAGGAGGTTATGAGCACGAGGTTCCCTCTGCAGGCCTTGAAGCAGGGACCTGGAATCAAACTGCTGACACCGTGGATCGTGGTTGGTTTGACAGGGAACTCACGAGGAAGATAAGGACGTGAAATAATGAAAATCATAAGAACAGCAGCGAACACTTCTACTGAGCCAAGGACTGCACCCTGAATGTAAACTCTGTGCTGGAACATATCTTAACTCACATGACCCTGAAAGCATCCCGACGTAGTCAATGTTGTTCTTTGCACCATTTGCTAGATGAAGAGACTGGGTACAGTGGCTAGAAAACTCAGCCAGGTTACAAAGCGGATAAATGGCCGAGCCCAAGCTCAGTGCTCTTCTGTGATGCTCTTGGACTACAACTCCAAGTGAAGTCTCTAACGACTATCTCCGCTCGCACTGCCAACACCATCGTCCTCCGTGGAGTGGATGGAGGCAGGCGTGGGCAGGGCAGGGAGCCGGGTGTGGCAGGCCGCCAGATCTAAGGTCTGGCACACAGGTTGCCAGGTGGCTCCCTCCTCTGAGGGGGCCCAGCACACGCCCCAGGGGACTTGGCGGCAGGCCCCAGGGCCCTTTCCCCCGGATCTTGTCCACTTGAAAGGGGCCTGGCCCAGGTGGCCGGTTGGGCTGGTTGGCCAGCCTCCTTTGGACAAAGCAGGCGAGCCCAGCCAGCCTTCCAGTCGCCCCCGGCGTGGCACCAGCGCCCTCAGGCCGAGGGCCTCACGCGTGCCCTCCAACGCGGATTTCTCCTCAGAGCCGTGGCCTGGGCACTAGGAAGGCCAGGCCCTCCCGACTCCAGAGATGATGCTGGGACCCGTCGCCGGAAGGGCCTGCCCGTGTGGCAGCGGCTCCCCAAGCCGGCGGCCTGCTGGGGCCTCACTCACTGCTTGGCCATAAGCCTGTCTCGGCCCTTCGGATTCCACAGAGCCTTTCCTCCACCTGGCTGGAGTCGACAAGTGCGGGCGTGGGGTGAGGCCGTGGTTTTGCCTTTCCAGGAGGAAATGAGGCCCGGGCAAAAGCAGCTGGCCGAGGCAGAGCCTTGACCTGGCACCCCAGTCGGCCTTTGGCCACCAGGTCCAGACCACCGCTTCCAAAGAAGGGAAGCGGCCGGCCAGCTGATTGCAAGTGGGGGATGGGAGGGAGACAACAGCTGAAGCCAAGTCCAGCAGGGCGTTGGCGTTCCTTCTTCAGCTGGGACTGGCCTGGCCTGGCGGGCGGGCGGGGGCCTTCACTGAGGACCCCCGAGGCCCGCCCTAGGCCCTGGCGGTGGCGGGTGGCGCATGCGCCCTTGGCCTCAGGGGTTGAACCCAAGCCCACAGGGCACTCAAAGCAGCCGGAGAAAGAAGGGGCCAGGGGAGAGGAAGGCAGGTAGGCGAGGCGGGCAGGGCTCGCCCACCTCTTCTCCTCAGGTCCCCGAGAGAGAAAGAGAGAGAGAGAGAGAGAGAGAGAGTGAGAGACAGACAGACAGACAGGCAGGGAAAGAGTGAGAGATCCCTGACCTCTGAGTATCTGCATCCACCACTGCTGCCAACTCACAGGCCATCCCACTTCCCCCCCTCCATCCCCATCCCCAGGCGCGGCCCCCCGGGGCCAGCCACACCACGGAGAGGCCCCTTCATGGTCACCTCCGTGCTGTCCCTTCCGGGCCTGACCCCACTGCAGGGGAACCGGTTCAGACAATCCAATCGTCTACATGTCCCTCTCCATGACAATTGTCTTCTCCAGTCTCACATGCCCAAACCGCACCCCCAACATCCTCCTTTGTCTGCAGCTGGAGATAGGAGGAGAATCTCTGCCATTGTGTTGAGAGACTCAGTTTCGCGGGTTTCTCCCCTGTACACGTGTTCTGAAGCTGGGTATTATTTTCTCCAGCGAACCTGTCTTGTGAAGGATTTGGCCAGCCATAAGAAGCTTCAGGGAAGAGGCGGAGGGGCTTCTCTCTCCGCCCCCGACAGCCCTGAGCTGGGTCAGTGCCTCAGACCTGGCCAGGGGCAGCCCATCCCCCGGCGCCCTCTCCCGGGGCATCCCAGGAAAGCTTCACAGCCAGCCCCACCCCACTCGCCACTGCCAGGACCATCGGCCTCCCTCGGGAGGACGGGGCAGGACAGGGAACCGGGTGTGGGAGGCCGCCAGATCTCAGCTCTGGCACACAGGCTGCCAGGCTGCCTGGTCCTCTGAGGGGGCCCAGCACACGCCCCAGGAAACTTGGCGGCAGGCCCCGGGGCTCTCTCCTCTGGAACTCGTCCACTTGAAAGGGGCCTGGCCCAGGTGGCTGGTTCGACCGGTTGGAAAGAAATCTTTTTCTTCTCTGAGAGACTGTTGCTTGTCATCTCCTGGACATGAGATGACAGACAATTGTTCCCATTTCCCTTTCTACTTGAAACCTGATGGATACATTGCCCACTGCCTTTAGAGACTGCAGGTCTTTCTGAAACTCTTTTCAGTGCGCTGGCTCACTTCAGCATCATTTCATTGTTCCATCCGAAATTCCTTTCAGTTGGATCTATTTTCCTTTCTAATCCTTTTGTATACCTAGATATTTAAAAGCTGCTCAAATCTGTAGTGGAGAAAAGTTGGGTTACAACTCTTTCAGACAGCATGTAAACCCACATTTTAGGGTTTCTACACAAAACGTCTCTGCCATGTTTCTAGCAGCTCTCCTTCCATATATTTTCCTCCAGGACTTCCTGTGACAAAATTGCCTTTCTAAAAGCCAGTCCTCCGTTCACTCTCTTGGCCAGTCACGTTTCCATAGAAAGAAAAAGGACTGGATTTTCCAAAGATGCAACAAGAATGATCAAGTCCCGATTCACACCTAGATATCCTGCTCCTGTTCTCCATGAATTGCAAAATTGAAGTTAATTATCTCGTTCATTTTGTCTAAATCTATTGGGTCACTTTGGCACTGAGCCCCTAAGCTGGTCCACAGCCTGCTTCAGCAGACA
>NW_026691489.1:0-91358 GCF_020826845.1 Diceros bicornis minor
TCTTACTCTGGTTTCTACTTTAGTTGTTTACTTGTCTTGTGAATTGTTGTTTTGTGGTTTATAATTATCATGTAAATTCATATTACTTGTTGCCTTAGAGTTTAGAAAGAACTTACATTAAACAATGTTTTTTCCCAGCCCTTTGATGTGTCTAACACCTTTCAACGAAATTCAAGTGGCTTCTTGTTTTTACGTCTCCATCATTATTTAGAATTATGTTCACCCCACACTTTTGAACTGACTAATGCTGCTTTATTCTTTAAACTATTCTATGACAAGACTCACGTGAGGAATCCCTGAAGCACCATCAGCTAGGCATCCCCACATTCCTCACATCTGTTTCCTTGATTTGTTCCTAACTAAAGATGTTTCTGAAACTAATACTGAATTGTACCAAGTGGTCATTGCATAAAAAGCACTATCACAGATACCTTAAAGAGAAGAAATGGAAAAGAATATTCAATTCCTCAGATAAGTTTGCAATCCAATGAGGCATTGAGGGGACCAGGGGGCACTGATCAGAGCAGGAATCTAAGAGAAGAGTTTTAAGTCAATTTCAAATGAGGTTAAAACTGGAATGAGATAGTATTTTACCGGTTATCTGAAATCATAGGCATTTTTCTGACCTATGAAAATTTATTTGCATATAAACTGTACGTGTGGGGTAAGAGAGTGCTGATATTTTTTGATTTCTTTTTATTATTCACCACTTTGTAATAGATGTGGCTATTCACAATTAATAAATATCATAACGTGGAGAGACCCAATTGCCTCTTGTTATCAATTCTTACACAAAGCTAAAGTTTTAAAGATCAAACTTCATTCTAGTTACCTTGCAACTAGTCTATTTATATCAGAAAGATGCTGAGTTTTAGGAAAATACTTCAAAACACAAATTTTATATGTAATTTCAAAAGCAAAAAATGAGTTAAAAATTGGGTGGTAACCAGTTTTGCTGCTATATATTAAACTTTAACATGGGAGCAGACATTTTTAGAGAATATAATTGATATTTGCCTATTTGTATATTGTAGAATGTTAAAGGATTTACAGTTTTAATAGTATTTCAAATACCAGAGAATAAAAAACAGAACTGTTTCAGTTTTACGAAATAGCTTTTTAGACATAGCAGATTTTCAGAGCATATTACTTGAAAATAAAATAATCAGTTAGTGAGGTTTAAGCCATGTGGTTTTATTTTGAAATTGCTCATTCCATAGGAGCATCAGTAAAAGCCCTCCAGGAGTAGCTGATGCTCTTTCCTTCCGCCTGAACACCGGCTGTATTTTCTTTAAGCCTCAGACTCTCGGGCAACACCATAGCCCTCAACTCTGTTTAGTTGAGAAAAGGCTTTATGAGTCATATGTTTTTTCTAGGGGTATGGAGCTCCCAGACTTATTAAGTACAGGGAGAGAGTAAGAGTCTGAACACATTCAATAAACTCCAATGTGCTCAGGTGAGAAGACAGGTGCCTGAACTCACATGTGAAGAAGAACTTAAGAGGATGCTTTCTGACTCTGGTTCGTGCCTCTGACTAAGCAGTCCTGGACATCCCCGTTACAGCCACGGAATAACACAGGCAGTCTTGATGGAGCAGAAGTCCTCCTATGTCCATCATTTGTGCAGAGCAAACTGGCTTAAGATCTCTCATTTCCTGCTGCAGTGGTAATTTACAGAGATACAGAACTGCCATCTAGTGAGTAAGAGAGCAGCAAAGTGCTTTACATGAAAAGTGAAATTCTGAGTTTTATAAAACAGAACAGTGAAGCACTAAAGTTGGTAAAGTTGATACAATGTGGCACACGAAAGTTATAGTAAACCTGAAAAATGTGTAGGTGAACTAATCAGTTGCTCTCTATGCCTCTAAAACATGTCTTGACATCCTACTCATAAATAGTAGAGTTTAAATATAATAGAATAACTTTGGAAACAAACTTCTCATCTCATCTCATCCACTGCTGTTGGCAGGAGCCGGTATTAAATAACCAGATGGTGAGAACCCATGTTGAAGCACCATTTTTATCACAATGGAGAGAATATGAGGCATAACCCAACGGACTGATGTTCACATCTTCCCTCTTACCCTTGATCAGTTTTGTAAACATGGTTTTCTTTATCAGTTAAATATGAATTATAACAGTTACTTTAAAGGATTACTGTAAGAATTGCATAAGGGAATACAGTAAAGGAACTGGCGCACAGTAGATTGATAGTTAATTCTCCTGCCCTGTCTCTCTTCTAAGAAACATACAGAAATAATCTAAGAATAGAACCCATGTATAAAGTAAACTTATGACAAACAGTCAATGGCTCCTGAAGTAAGGGACATCATTGTTGAGTGCTTAACCTCAACTGCCTCCAAATACTGTTAACTCTCAATTAATTTTATGTGTTTTCTGTCTTCCAGACACTTCACTGGCTACAAGGAAAGGAGAAGTGTGAAATTGAAATTAATTTCACCCTTGAATGGCCTAGCTGTAACAACAGGTGTTTTAAATCACCTAGTTCTTCAGGTTTTCTGCTTATTACTATATATTTTAACATGGTTCACAGCCAGAGAAAATAAGAAAATCATTATAATTTTACACACGTGAATATATGTCTTGACTATTACAGCTGGACTCTTAATATATAGAGCAATGTTGTACATGTTTTGTGCTTGTTGATAGTACAGAATACTTTTGTCCAGGCTTTCTTTGGCATTATCATAAATAATGAAGATCTCAGTAATATAAGCCCAGGAGAAAAGGGTTTATAAAAATCTAACATACTATCCTAGTCATGCCTCAAAAAAAAAAAAGCTATAAAAATAATGAGAGGATATTTTGAAGGCACTATTTTTCTTAATTATTTCCAACTTTATTTCCCTTTACCTCTTTTTAATCTTTCTCCGTCTTATTCGCTATTGGCTAATCATCTCACAGTAATTAAATCACCCTCAGCTGAGTCCACCATGCCTCTTCAAGTGCCCCAGCCTAATGTCTGTCTCAGCTCTGACAAAAAGTAGCTGGGAAAACCTGTTTTGTGGCACTATTCTTAAGAATATCTTTACTCTTGGGCTGGCCCCGTGGCTTAGTGGTAAGTGTGCACACTCTGCTGCTGGCGGCCCGGGTTTGGATCCCAGGCATGCACTGACATGCCAGTTCTCTGGCCATGCTGACACCGCGTCCCAAATACAGCAACTAGAAGGATGTGCAACTATGACATACAACTATCTACTGGGGCTTTGCGGGGAAAATAAATAAATAAATAAAATTATTAAAAAAAAAAGAACATCTTTACTCTTACAATAATAGCTATATGTTTGAAAGGCACCAGTGGATTACAAAATGAAGTACTTGACCAATGTTGTATCCTCATTTTCCCTCCAGGGAGAACACAACATTCGTGTGTAATGCAGGGCTGCTGCTTTATTGTTCTCTCCTTTCAAGACATTTTATTACTTGTAAAACATAATAGGATTAATGGTGATATATGAGTAACAATATAAACTTACAGACAGCAAAAAGATACTATTTCAGTGTCATCATTTTATGTACTGTAACAAACAGTAATATTTTCATAGTGTAATATCTTGATTGATCATAAATTTTTTCCTGGCTCATTTTTATGCTAATTCATTTATTAGATTACCAAATTTATACTTTTATGATCTTTATTTTCAATCAATATAATTGAAGGGACATCAGTTGTTCTTGGTAAGTGAAAGTTCAGAAAAAATTTTTGATAATGTATAAGTTTGAGAAGGATCTTTTTGTTTTTTAAAAGAGAAGTCAGGCCTGGCCCTGTGGCTTAGTGGTTAACTGCGCGCGCTCCGCTGCTGGAGGCCCGGGTTCGGATCCCGGGCACGCACCGACGCACCACTTCTCCGGCCATGCTGAGGCAGTGTCCCACATACATCAAGGATGTGCAGCTATGACATACAGCTATCTACTGGAGCTTTGGGGGAAAAATAAATAAATAAAATTATAAAAAATATAAAAGAGAAGTCATTTAATATTTAGAAAAGTTCTCAAAAATCATCAAACTCTTTAATTTTACAGAAAGGAATACTACGTTCCAGAGAGCCTAAGTACGTTGTCACACACTAACCAGAAACAGACCTGGGCCTAGAACTCAGGTCTGAGTCACCTGACTTCTACTGGACCACACTCAAGGGAGCACACCCTCTTCTTACTGGTAATTTCTAATACTAAGTTATTTTCAAAAGCACAGTTGAGAGAAATTGTAAATAAATAAAACATGATTTTATATAAAAAAGTAGCAATTGCGACCCACAATTTCTATTCCATATGAGTGTTTCCTTTCTTGTAGGTTTCTTGTTTTTAATACCAAGTCCATTTTGGTAACAAGAAAAAAGACATAATGTTTAGTTTCTTTAGTAACATACAAAAAGCTTCTGTGGAAATTAAAAAGACACTAACTAATGTCTCGTCTACTAAAGCAACTTAAGAATATTATTTGATTTTGGGAAAGCTCTGAGAGATTTTTTTAAAAATCATATCCACGTGACTATTAGTCCAGCCAGGCACATCTCCACATGACATCTCCTAGAGTGCCCAGTTTTCTGCTGGATCCAGCTATTGTCAGGCCCAATGCTCTGGCTGAGTAGAGAATGATGCCGCTTCTGAAAAGCATGTACTCAGTTCCACTTCAAGGCTGATTGATGGAGACACTAGGAAAGGAAAAGATGAAAATATTACCCTAATCAATGATGTAAAACACAAGCTATGAGCAACCGTTAAAAGAATTCTCTATGAAATTGATCAAATCTACTATCACTACACCGGGCTATTTCCTATCAGTAATTTGACACATAAACAAATAGAATAGTGTATTTAATGATATCAATTCTTTTAGTTGTGTGCTTTTCCTTTTAAAACTACATATGCTTATATGTGTTTGCTTTATTTTCAGGTGGTGTCACCGTGTCAAGGCCTCGCGGGCAGGTGGGGCTTTCACTGAGGACCCCCAAGGCCCCCCCTAGGCCCGCTGGCTGTGCACGTGCCCTTGGCCTCATGGGTTAAACCCAAGGCCGCAGGGCTTCCATAGCGAGCGGCCAGAGAAAGAAGGGCCCATGAGAGAGGTAGGCGAGGGGCGCGGGCTCTGCCAACTTCCTCTTCTCAGGTCCCTGAGAGAGAGAGACACAGAGAGAGAGAGAGAGAGTGAGAGAGCGAGAGAGATCCCTGACCTCTGCATTGCTGCCTCCACCGCTGGTGCCATGTCACACACCATCCCCCTTCCCCCAGCATCCCCATGCTACCCCTGGGAAGGCACCACCACTGGGAGGCCTGTTCCTGGTCACCTCCCTGTCGTCCCTTCAGGACCAGAGCCCAGTGCAGGGGAGTTGGTTCAGACAAACATTTACATGTCCCTCTCCATGAGAATTGTCTTCTCCAGTCTCACATCCCAAACCCCACCCCCAACATCCTCCTTTGTCTTATCTGAAGATAGTATTTAAGAGGAGCATCTCTGCCATTCTTTTGAGAGACTCCATTTCTCATGTGTCTCCCATGTATACATGTTATGAGCCCAATTTAATCAAGCATGGATTCTTTTACTTGCCTATTTGCATCAGGAACATAATTACTAGCTAGAGAATTAATTAGAGAATATTCATGGTGAATGAAAGATGTCATTTCTAATAACATAATGGAATTCCTTGAGGCTTTATTCTGGGGATATGTGTAGGATTAAGTCAGGACACACTGTGAGAGTGATAGATAAGTTCTATATATTTTTCTTCTTCAAGACCATGAATTTCAGCCACAGTTCATACCCATCTACTTTGCAACAATGAAAAACAAACAATGACCTTGAATATTTTGCCCTCAGATTCATTAGTCTTTAAAGTATTAATTGAACAATTTAAATCTAGATGAGTGAAAGACTATGGAGACTTCTAGAATGTCACGTTAGGTCCTTTAGAAGTGAAGAATTGTTTTTATAAAACATTTCTATTCCTTCTTATACCTTGACAATAATGTTACTCTGAATCTGTTTTAAAGAGGATAATGGCAGATTTACTTTAATTTGCACCCTTTTTTAAGTACATTTACCTAATATTTCTCAGTCTCTTGAAAACTTTTATCTTTAGCTCAACATTCATTTAAATCACCAGACCTATTTGATGAAGCCGACATGAACATTTACTCGAAAACTCCTCAGAAAATTACTAATTTAACCTGTACTCTGGACGATCCATTGTAAAACGCAAACTGGATTTGCCAGGCCCCTCAAAACGGCTCATAACTCTGTTTGTACATTTATCTGGGCAGATACTATCTGAAGGTAATTGTTCTTCCCAAATGCTTTCTTTAATTCAATCAGCAATACTTCCAAAGTCTTAATGAAAATGTGGCCAATTTTGTGAAATCCAAGTGACTTTTTTGTTTTTGCATGCCAATGAGATTAAGAAAATAAGTGTTTTAATTATTGTTATTGATTTTAAAAATCAGAGACGAAGAAAACAAACTTCTTTGTCCAAAGACATTTCTGCAAATGAAATCGTCTGAAAAACTGACAGCTAGCCCCCTGTTTTAACCACTAAACCATAAGAAATGTAATACCGTGGGCAAACACTTGAGAGTTGTCACCTGCAGGAGTCCCCAGCACTGTTGCCCCATCAGGGCCATGGATCAGGGGAAGGAGCCAGTGGAGGGGAGTCAGCTGGGCCCTCAGCATCCTTCCTTCCTTGGTCAGAACCCGGTCCCAGCTGCTCCCTGTATCATCTTCTGGGGAAGCAGAGAATTCTTCTGGAGACACAACACATTGGGTGTTAAGGATGTCATTGTTCTTTTATAAACAGATGTTAGATCGTGTAACGGGCTTCTCAGCACAGGAGAAGCCACCTCAAGGGAAGGCAGAACTTCTCCAGGAGCTGAAGGTCATCCAGGGAGAGCAGAGTCAAGGGCTGCACAGCGTCAGCCGGCTCCTGCTCTCCATCTCATGGACACCTCGGTCCCCAATCCCCGACACCCCTCCCAGTGCCCCCCCCAAGGGTTCCCATTGTATCCTCAGAGTCCCGAGCAAGCGCAGGACCGGTGCTCAGAGTGGCAGAGGGGCCGCCGAGCTGGAGAGCCCCGGGGCGCAAGCACTGGGGGCGGAGTCCCTGATGCGGAAGTGGCGGCCACTGGAGTTTGTGTGGGGGGCTCAGGCAGTTTCTGGATCCTTCCTCCAGGATTTTCAGCGCGGGGAGCTCTCCTTTCTGCAGTGTGGAGGAGCGCTGGGCAGGAGCGGCGCTGAGGTAGGCGGTGGGCAGCGGGCTCGGCGTGGAGATCGCCGCCGCGTATGGCGGGAGCGCGGCGTCCGGGGCGGCGGATGGGACCGGGGGCCGGGGCTGCTGGCGGGCTGCTCCAGGCGGGGGAGCCCAACCTCTGTCCCTTGGAGGAGCAGAAGAGCGCCGCTTGGCCAGCCTGTCCCTGTGCCTTGGCGGGGCCCCACCTCAGCGGGGTCACACCCATTCGTGGTGCAGGGGGCGGCAGGGAGTCGCCTGCCCTGTGCGCCCGCCCTTGAGTTCGCGCCCCCCGGGACCCCGTCTAGGCCAGGTCGCGACATCTTTGGGTGAACGCTTTCCTTCGGAAGAGGGCCTGTGGTCAGCGCTCCTCTGCCTGACTCCGCTCAGGCTATTGGGCTCCTCATTGCCTTCATTAAACAAATGAACGGTTCCTACATCCTTGGGACCACCTTTATTGAAAAGCCTGATCGCATTCATGGTTTCTGATAATTGACTCTATATTTGCAAGGTGAACTTTGAAGCCTGTGAATTGTTGTAAACTGCATTTAATGAAAGGAGCTTTAAACAATCTTTGGTGCAAATTGTGTAGCTTCCTAATACTAACTCACCTTCTGTTAACATAGACTGATGACTGATCAATTGATGATTGACATAATGTGTATGGAATTTTGGTTTCAGTTGAAAAGATTTTCTTGGCAGTCGGTGCTAAAATTAAAATCGGATAAAGAGGAGGATTTTGGAAGCTGTATGTAGTGTCTGTTTTGTCTCCGTACTCATTTAGAATTGTAAGAATTTAGATTTGGAAAGCCCATAGAACAAGAAGTTTGAAATTTTGATTTGACTGACAAGGGGAAAGGTCAAAAGGTCAAATACGGTAAGATGTCATTTATATAATATTCTAGAAAAGATAAACCATAGGGAAAGACAACAGATCGTTAGTTGTCATTAGTTTTCATATTTAGTTAATCATTTAGTTCAATAGTTTAATCATTAGTTTTAATATTTCTTATTAAAAAATACATTTTAATGATAGCATCCTAATTATGCTTTTGGGTGATACCAGAAGTTGATAACCTATTAAATTCTGCAGTAGGAAGAAATGACATGTTGGTTATTGGCGTCTTTGAAGTGTAAGTATTGGCGGTAATGAAACTTTTAAATGAGCTTTTTTGGATTCTGAACTACTGATTTTTTTACTAGATCCTGTTGGACGTGGCATGTTACAAGTTTCAAAAGGCTCTTTAAATTATTGTAGCAGGCTGAAGCTATTAAATTATAATGTAAGCTCTTTATAGATGAAACAGGCAAAAATACAAAAAGCCATTCATCAATTTATTTTTGTTAAAAAATCAAGTGAATCTTACCATACACATGAATGACTTTTGCCTAGACAGACCTGAACTTGACAAGATGGACTCATTGGTATGGGGAACTTCTTTTGGAATGTTAAAATGGGAGAGGATATATAAATTTTACCTGAGGGTGACCCAAGTCGATATGGCAGGTTTAGTTGCTTTTACACTCTTTCTGAGTTATGATCTTGATTAAAAACCTGGTCATAGACATTCCAAGACATTTGGACCATTTTATGTATCAATATAATAAGATGTTTTATTTCTCTGATACTTTCTGATTTCAGGGTGTCTGGGAAAAACAGTTTCTCAACATAGGTACTTTGGAATATAATTTTTGATTGTTGACTTATTGAATCATAGAATTGTTGAGTTGGAAATAATTTTAGTGGTTTAGAGCCTAACCTCTTCAATTTCCAGGAAATGGAACGTGAGGTTTCTTGAGTTAAGTCGTCCACAGTCAGACTGCTACTTTAGTGGCAGAGTTGGAACTAAATGCTCAGATGCTTGTCTCCAGATTCCTAGTATAGTGCTCTCTGTGCTGCGTACTATTAAGTAGACAAATCAATGAGTTACCTTCTCATATCATATACATAGCCAGCAGGGTCGATTATTTCCCATATGCATTTCTTTCCTTTCTTTTTTAAGTAACTACTAACCACAATTAATTTATTCCCCTGCCATGTTTAATGACCATCCTTGTGTGTGTCTCCTCGAGCACACGTGTGAACTCCCTAGAATGGACACCTGCCTGTGATTGGATTGTTGGGCCAGAGGCTGATGTGCATCAGCCTCTTGATGAGCTGCAGCCAAATCATCCTCTGAAGTTTTAACAATTTCCATTCCCTCCAACAGTGTTTGAGTCATCCTTGCCCTGGGAATGGTCAGATTGGCATTGTCAGATTTTTAAATTTTTGCCAATCTGATGGGTGAGGAATGAAGTATTTGTTTTCCTCTTTTGACAAACGCATGGAGCTGTGCAACTACCAAAATTGAGATACAGAACAGTTCCAGCACCCAGAACTCCCTTGAGCTGCTCTTTTCTAGTCAACTCTTCCCCCAACCTTAACCCCTGGTGGTTAATGATCTGTTGTCTTTCTCTATGGTTTGTCTTTTCTGGAATATCATATAAATGGAATCCTACAGTATTTGGCCTTTTGAGTCTGGTTTCTTTCATTTAGCATGATACATTTATTTGAGTGTTCATCCATGTTGTTGACTGTATCAGCAGTTCCTTCTGTTTTATTGCTGAATGTAGTATCCATTGTATGAATTTACCACAGTTTATCCATCCACCAGTTGAAGGACATTTGAGTTATTTTCAGTTTTGTCTTTTTTGACTATGAATAAAGCTGCTATAAATCTTTATGATTTGAGAAGGCAAACAAGTTTTTGCATGAACATGTCTTCTTCTCCTGGGTAAGCACATAGAAGTGGAATTGCTGGGTCATATGGTATGTGCATGTTTAACTTTATTTTAAAAACTCTTTGTGGTAGCAAAGTCATGGCCCACAAAGATGTCCTAATCCCTGAACCTGGGAATACATTGGTTTACTTGGCAAAGGTGAATTAAATTTGCAGACAGAATTAAGGTTACTGATCAACTGACTTTAAAATAGGGAGAGGATCCTGGATTATCCAGGTGGGCCCAGTGCATCACAAAGGCCCTTAAAAGGGAAAGAGAAGCAGTAGAGTAGAAAAAGATCCAAGGGAAGCAGGGCCAGAGAGATGCCGAGTTCTTGGTTTTGAGGGTGGAGGAGGGGGGCATAGGCTAAGGAATGTGGTGGTCTCTAGAAGCTTGAAAAGGCTAGGAAATGGATTAAGCTTTAAAGTCCCCCCAAAAGAACCTAGCTCTGCCAACACCTTGATTATAGCCCAAAGAGACCCGTGTCAGACTGCTAACCTACAGTACTGTAAAACAATAAATCTGAGTTGATTTAAGCCATGAAATTTGTGCTTTGTTACAGCAGCATAATAAACTCCACTTTAAAACTGTTTTCCAAAGAGGCTGAACCACTTTGTGTTCCCACCAGCAATGTAAGGGTGTTCCAGTTACTTTCCATCCTCATTAACACTTGGTATGCTCAACCTCTTTAATTCTAGTCATTCCAGTATGTACATAGCAGGATCTCAATGTGGTTTTTATGTGCCTTTTTCTCATGATTAACGACCTTGAGCATCTTTTCATGTGCTTATTTGCCATCTGCGTATCTTCTTTGGTGAAGTGTCCAAATCTGTGACCATTTTAAACTTGAATTTTCTTATTGCCGAGTTTTGAGAGTTCTTTATAGTCCTGTCAGATATGTGATTTGCAAAGGTCTTCTCCCAGTCTGTGGTTTGCCTTCTCCAGCCTCCCACGAGTGTCTTTGTAACGTCCGTGTAACATAACTCGAGAGGTTTCACATGACCTTATCTTCCTTCATTGGGAAACAGAGTGAAGTTGGAGCACTTGAGTCCAATCAGACCTTGATCAGAGTTGGGTCTGGGTCTCAGTTTTAGTAAACCCAGGCCTTCCACTTTCCCCCTGTTCCTGTTTGCGGTGCTCCCCTCCCCCGCACAGGGGTCTGGTCCTAAGTCTGGTAGATCTGTCTCCTCAGGTTTGGGAGCCCACAGAAAACTTAGCTACGCCCGTCAGACATCTCAGCGTAGCTCTCCAGCCTCCTACCTTACATTGTTCACAATATGGCAAATTCCCAAAAGGTCACACTAGCAGTATGTTTGACTTAGGCCACTTCCACCACTTCTGGAGGTTTCGCTTTGCTTTGTGGAAGCTTTTGGCCTATTTCCCCAGATTCCTGTGTGGCACCAAAACTTAACACAGGTGCTGTGAGGAAGAGCAGTTGTGTGTCTGAGAGCCTTCAGGTTTCCTCTGCCACACCAAACTAGAAGTTTGGCTAGTTTCTCTTTTCCCTAGCCGAGGCTCTGACTGAGCAAGCCAGAGTCTCGGCAAGCACCTAGAATCAGAAAATGCCTGCAGGGGAAAGAAAGATAAAAATCCCTGCTCACATAAAAGAGTTTTCTTCTTTCTGGAATTTTAGTTGGTTGGTTCTGAAGTTCTCTGATGCTCTAAAAATATATTTATAATTTATCTGGCTTTGTCCAGTTTTGCAGCAAGAGTGTTTTCCTGTCCTAGTCTCCTCTAAACCAGAAGTTCCCTTGTCATTAGTTTTTAACTCCATCAGTTATACCCTGCCAATATTATTATTGTTTGGTAAAGTCATGCTTTCAATGATTTATTCAGCCGTTTACCCTTTTTTATCCTCACGATCCATTTTTACATCTTAGCATTTCTTCTTCTATCAATTTCTTCTTAAAGTACATTCTTTTTCACTTTTTAAATTTTTTCTTTGAGGAAGATTAGCCCTGGGCTAACATCTTTTCCTATCTTCTGCTATTTTGCATGTGGGTCACCACCACGGCATGGCTGATGAGTGCTGTAGGTCCACACCTGAGATCCAAACCCATGAACCCAGGCAACCAAAGTGGTGCGTGGTGAACTTAAACCAATACACCAGGTGGCTGGCTCCCTTAAAGTACATTCCTTCGATGTTCCTTAATGAGCATTTGTTGGTGGTAATACTCTTAGTAAATGTTTGCATAAAAATATCTTTAATTCACCCCAGTTCTTGAGATATGGTTTGATTGGGTATACACTGAAAGTGATCGTCTCTCTGTACCCTGAAGAATTAATCCAACTCTCTCTTGCCTTCCGTTGTTAAGACACGTATCATGGGTCTAAATGTAAGTCTCCATAAGTGTTCTGTCCCTCTGCGGGGCTTTGAATATCTTCTTTTGTATTTGGTGTTCTTTGGTTTCCCTGGATGGATCTGACTCTAGATTTATTTTTTTAATTCTGCTTGAGATGTATTCAGCTGCCTGAAGCTAGAGTAGAAGAGTTTTATCAATTCTGGAAATTTCTGTTATTATGTCTGAATATTCCTTTAAATCATATATATATTTATATTTTTTAATTCAAATATATATGCACATACTTATTTATACACATTCAATATATATTCATTAAATATATATTTATATTATTTAACTCAATGTATTATATTATTCAATATAATGATTTATGTTATTCAAAAAATACATATATTATTCATATATATAGTTTCCTTTACTTGACCAAACTCAAGCCAGGCTCCTTTGAGCCCTCTTCTTCACTAGGCCTTGATCTTGGCCTATAATAACTACAGCCTCTCAGCACAAATGGTTTCACCCCACACACACACATTAAAGAATTAAACACTGACATAGTTTCTAACAGCTCAAATCCACATCCCTACGATGACCCCTGCCCCCTTATAGTGCCTGCCTGAGAAAGCTCAAGGCAGCCAAAAGAATTGACTGTTTGTTCTGGCCAACACTCGATCATTGGCCCCTGACATCCCTTTCTTAGAGCGTTTACCCAAAAGTGCTTACAACTGTGAATCTTTCCTCTGTCTTTTTGAGTTGTGTATGTGTCTCCTATAACTGCATTTCTCAAGGTTCTGAGAGCCATTCCTTGAGAGGAGGACAGGGTGTCTGTCTCCCAGACTCTGTGAGAGGAGAGAAGTTAAACTTTGATCATTTCCAACTAGCAGACACAACTGGCCAGATCACACTGCACTGACCAACACTCTGTAGCTGTTCCCTCCCTGACTCTACTGAGCCCCTGCTCACCCCTCTGCCTGCTCCCTCATTCTCCCTTTCAAATGCCCCGTCACCTCTGTACAAATCAAATTGAATTCAGCCCTGTTCCCTCTTCCCTACTGCAGTGGTATATTACTGATTAAAATCTGTTTTGATCTTTTTAACTAGATTCTGGCTTTGTGTATACTCTACATTTAACACACATCCTGATAATCTCATGCATATGCATATATATGCATATACCAACACAACCATGGGCCCTCCAGGACCAGTTCAGCTGACCCCATCTTATCAACAGAGTAGTTCCGCATTTTCTTTCAGGAACTGACACCCCTCGTCCAGTTCAGGCCAGTTGAGACCACCAACCCATCAACCGGGCCTGCGCAAATGCTTGATAAGTGACCTTTTTGACATCGAGCTAAAAGCTCCATCCTCAGATCATGGTAACACTGCCAATTTGTGAACACACATCTGATGAAGAGCCATGAAGCTTGACTTTGCTTGCGCAGATCATCAATTACCTCACTTCTCCTTACTTCCAATCATCTACCTCCACACATCAGACCACCCTACCCTTCATCCCATAAATTGTAACCCAAGCCCTGGATCAGGGAGACAGATCTGAGACAGACACGTGCCCCATCTCCTTGCAGATCAATCTCACAAAATAAAGCTACAATTCTTTCCCCAAAAGCTAATGCCAGAATAATTACCTTTTTTAATGTAGATTGGGCAAGAGAACCTCAATATTGTGCGGTAACATCAATACATATATATATACTTAATGGATGTTTTATCTTCTTTTTCTTTTTCTTTGCTGAGGAGGATTCACCCTGAGCTAATATCTGTTGCCAATCTTCTTCTTTTTCAAAGGAAGATTCGCCCTGAGCTAACCTCTGTGCCAACCTTCCTCTATTTTGTATGTGGGTTGCCACCACAGCCTGGACCACTGATGAGTGGTGTAGGTCCATGCCCAGGAACTGAACCTGGGCCGTTGAAGTGGAGTTCTCTGAATTTAACCACTAGGCCATGGGTCTGGCCCATCTCTAACTGTTTTGAAGATGTTACTAGAGATGTAATTGAAGTTTCACTATGATCTCTGGATTTCCTTGCTGCTCCTTTAGTCCCTCACTTCAGTGTATGTGTTTCTTGCTCCATCTTTCATGCTAGAGGAATTCCTCAAATATCTAGTGGTCCTTGGCTACCCATTCGTATTTCTGTGATGAGGAGGAAACAGCTGAGTATGATCTCTGTGGGCCTGATGGGGCCTGTGTCTGTCTGGACTCAGTGTTTCTTCAGGGGTGTAGAGTGTTGACATAAACAAGCAAACAATGTTGGTACCCACACTGATCTCTAACAACATACTTATTCCACACATTCCCACAATGACAGACATCCTCTGAACACTTGGAAATGCTGACAACACACACACACACACACACACACACACACACACTATTTGCAAATGACCAGCAGCATTCAGCCTGTAAACTGCACCTGATAATGCACACTGATAATCAGAACATACACACAAACTCACACACATACAGACCACTCACTGTCTCAGAGCCCACAGTGACTTGAACTCTAAACACACACAGACATCAACAAAACACACATTCACATAGATGCTATAATAGCCATGCACCCTGTGACCATACAGAATTGCTGAACACACACACATCCACACAACAAGGAACGTGGCCATGCACGTGTGGGCTTGATCAGGGGTTTTTTCACACCTCAGCATCAACATGGACACCCCGGGGCGAGAGGGAGAGGCAGAGGGAACAGGGAGAACATGGGGGGAGCAGACAGGAGGCACTTGCATAAAGCAAATATGATACCTGCAAAGCTGGTTCCTAAATGACATATGACTCAAGGGTATGAGGAGCCAAGAGGGTCTGAAATGGTACAAAGGAGGTGACTGATACAAACCCATCACAAGATATTGAAATGTAAGGGACAGTGATATTTTAAAAGGCACTGAGGAGAGTTCATCAAAGCTTAGGTATAATTCCAGACAATGAGTGACATGGAATTCTGGCCAAAGAACAGCCATTATTGCTGTTAAAATTCCTATTTAAATGTTTCTTATAAAATTATACTCATTGAAAAATGACAAATATTCATTGGTTTAAAACATTTAAAACATTTCAGGATAAAATTACTGCAGGTTCCACTTTTATTGAGTAGCTTTCCTTGGGCGGCTATAAAAGCTGGATAAAGCACACAGAACAGCTGCTTGAAGGGTCAGAGAACATGCCGTGCAGGCAGGACTTGGGGGTCTATAATCTCTGAGATGAGGGAAGCACAAGATTGTGAGCACCAGCTCCATGCAGCTTCTCCCCTAAGGCATTTGCTATTTCAACAGTGAGAGAAGAGAGTCTGAGTAGAAAGAGGAGGAAAAATGAAATGAAATTTGGTTCCAGCAAAGTCCAGTAACTTCTGCTTCCAGTCAGATGTGGTAAAGGCAGAGCAACAATTAAACATTGATTTAATAAATACAGTGTGTTTGAAAACACCAAAGGGATGTGGAAGAAACAGGACTAGATGAAATAAAATTTCAAAAAGTTAAGAGCCTTTTTAGGTGAGATTGCCCGACATACCCTCACCCGGGGGAATTTGCGTAATCTGGACTGTGGTAATCAGACTTGTGTTAGCAGAAGACAATAGTAAGTATAATCTGTCATATTGATCTATGTTAGCTTTTTAATATCACAAGTTTTGTTTCCCTGTTAAATTTTATTGCCTCCACTAGAAGACTCTGTGAAGGGAAGGACATTGTATCATTTGCCACGTGATCTCCAGAACATTCTTCAGTTGGGGCTGCATGACTACTATAGATATTTGTTAATTGTTGGTTTCATGAATGCTATGGACTGAATGTCTATGTAACCCAATTTCATACGTTAAAATCCTAACCCCTGACGCGATGGTATTTGAAAGTGGAGCCTTTGGGAGTTAATTAGGTTAGGTGAGGCCATGAGTGTGAAGCCCCCATGATGGGATTAGTGCCCTTATAAGGAGATGGAGGGCCAGAACTCTCTCTGCCAGATGAGGGTAGAGCAACAAGCTGTCCTTCTGCAAAACAGGAAGACAGGTCTCACCAAAAACAAATCAGCTGGAACCTAGATCTTGAACATCCCAGTCTTGAGAACTCTAAGGAATGCATTTCTGTTGTTAAAAGTGCCCAGTCTAGGGACAGCCCAGTTGCGCAGTGGCTAAGTGTGTGTGCTCCACTTCGGCGGCCTGAGGGTTTGCAGGATCGGATCCCGGGTGCACACTGACGCACCGCTTGTCAAGCCGTGCTGTGACAGCGTCCCATATAAAAAGTAGAGGAAGATGGGCACAGATGTTAACCCAGGGCCAATCTTCCTCAGCAAAGATGAGGAGGATTGGCATCAGATCTTAGCTCAGGGCTGATCTTCCTCACACACACACACACAAAAACCCAAAAGTGCCCAGTCTAGGGGCCTGCCCCACCACCTAGTGGTTAAGTTTAGTGAGCTCCTCTCTGGTAGTCTGGGTTCGGTTCCTGGACACAGACCTACGCCACTCATCAGCAGCCATGCTGTGGGGGTGACCCACATACAAAATAGAGGAAGACTGGCATGGATGTTAGCTCATGATGACTCTTCCTCAGCAAAAATATAAATAAAGAACCCAGTCTATGGTATTTTTGTTACAGCATCCCATACTGACTAGGACACTGAGTGTGTGAATAACTTCATCTAGATCCATGATCCTTCTTCCACGTGACACATTATTGCCAATGATTCCTAATTTGGTGTGAGTCAAATGTCCCTTAAGGATCATAAAGACGTTAGGGACCTTCTCCGTAGTTATGTACATATTGATATGCATGAAAACGTTGCATCAAGTGCTTTATCGACGCCTTAGTCTCACACCTCATCCCATTAGCCTTCAACGAACCTCAGTGTTACAGCCAGTGCTTTGGGAAATAGAGGAAAGTCCCTGGACGGAAGAGGGACTGGTGTCCATCGTGCAGCTCCTGTCCTCTGCCCAGCCAGCTCCAGCGCAGGGTCAATTTATAAGATGGGCTTTCCTCCAGGCAGCTCTGTCTTTCTCCCAGCCTGTTCTCATATAGGATGATCTCACCAAGAGCAATGAGTGGAAATTGGAAGGGAAGAGCTACAGAAGGCATCTGCCAGGGGAAATTCTTTGTGGTTACATGATCTAGAATATGGACACCCGGCTGCTCTAAAGGGTCCTGAAAATGGAACCCTTCCCATGTCTGCAATATCCCTCTATGTCCTCTTTCCCCACCATCTCTCTGTTCTTGGTGGCAAAATTCCCTTGGCAACGACAATATAAAAATGCAAATAGGGAATGGTCCATTTCCAGTCTCAGAATTCTGTGAAATTTTACTGCCTATCCCCAGTCTCCCAGGACTAAGGCCCTTTTTACTCTTTTAAGATTAGATCACATTTTAATCTCCTTGAATCAGAGTTTTCTCTCATCCTTGTTATGTATATACATTTTCTAACACAGAATATTGAAAACATTATTTTTGGCCCTACAATTTCCAGATTAATTCATAGCTATTTTCTGATGGATGCATGCCTTTTTAATTATGTTTATAACTCCATTAACTATAGAAATTGACTACATGCTGAGTAGTAATGTACTAATACAGGAAAATGGCCCATTTTTATTCATCATAAAGTTTCATGTTTTCATCAAGACAAATACACGAATACTTAATTATTCAGCAAAAACTCTTACTGTGTACATGTAAGCAATAATAAATCTATTGGAGTTGGTTTACCTTGTCGATTATTCCTTGTTTCTGAATTGTCCCTTCAGCATTTCCATGAACATTTTAGAATCCTGCATCCTTATCCTACCATTTTAAATACTAGGTCATTGACAAAAGTCCACATGAAGAAATACGGAATAGATAGAAAATGACTGGCTTACTCTGGTCCTAACTCAGATCACGTAGGGCTTGAATCGTTGAACAAATGAGCCATTAACGGCGGCTACACCACTGGGATTTCCTGATCTAACATCGGTTATACAGCCTATTGTGGATATGGACTCTAGAATAGGATTGTGCTGTTATCCTCAGGGTAACTTGTTCTGCTGATCAATATTTTGGATCAATAAGTGATAAAATATTTTGACTAGCTGGTCTAGATTTTAATCACTCGGTGGTTATTTTCTTCCCTGAGGTCACCCCAACCAAAATTCTTAGTCCATTTAAGTTTTGTTATCCCTTGATTTGGCTTACCTTTGTTTTTTTTTAATTAATTGAAGCTCCATAGGGTCTTCTCGCCTTATTTTGTCATTCCCACCTCTTCAGGGAAAGGTCCATTTCACTGTTTAAATGTAAGAGAGAGTAAAACCCTCGAGTGGCCCTTCATACAAGTTCTCATTTAGACAACAAATGATGATGTTGCCTTTGCAAGGTCTGGTCACCGCGGCTTTTACACCGTGTCACTGAGCAAGCAGTGCCTGTAACACCAGAAATGCCAGAGGAGATGCTTTTTCTAAACAGGTGTGGGCTGTGTTTGCCGATTTTCTTTTAATTTTTAAAGCTTTCCTTGAATGCCTACCTGTGTTGGGTTAACAATTAATATAATAAATAATTATTGGGTTGAATTTATTTTATTGTTAACTTTTGGTGATTATGTGTTCTGATATCAGATTATGCAAGGAGAAACAACTCTTATTCCTCATAGTAACAGTACTACTTCTATGAATTAATAGATTAATGCAGTATTAGATTAGGAGTTAGTTTCTGTGACTGAAATTAAGTATATTGTCGAACCCGAAAGCTTTCTTAATTGGTGGCTGAATTTAGGCCAACGAGGGTATTGTTTGTACTCCCTCTCTAAGGAAGGTTGTATCCTGTATCTAAAAGGCTGTACCTCTTTAGGGCTGGGTCTGGAGGAGGCAGGAGGCTGGACAAGTGTGGAGCTGGCTCTGGCCCAGAGGGATGAGCAAGAGACACAGGGCACCTGCTGCCACACACAGCCGCAGCAGACATCACTCATCAGTCACGACATGCTTGGCTGCAGAGCCAAGAGAGCCCCCAGTCCAACAAGGTGCACTCCGAAGCCACTCCCGGGCAGAGCAGGGGACTGTGATGAACCCATTTGCAGTCCCTGCTCCCCTAAGACGTGCTGCAGGCCTCCTCTCCCCACTTACCTCAGCAGCTCCTCACTGTCCTCGGGACTCAGGCCTTCAAGGCCCGCCAGCAGGCTGCTCCAGCACTTCTCCTTCCTTATCATCGTCTCCCCTCTCTGCTCCCACTCTAGTTCCAGGGCAAGTTACTTGTGGCTCCTGAGTGCTGCTCCTTGGCCTGGAAGGCCCTTCCTTCACCCCATCCACCCTGTGCACTCCTACTTACGCTTCAAGACTCGACTCCAGTGATGCCTCCTCAGGAAGCCCTCCCTGATGCTCCATCTTCCCAGGCATGCTCTGGGCCACCACTCTGCCTCCTGCCCACGTCCATCACTGCCGGGAACCTTGCTGGGCCCTTGTCTGGTCTCCACGTCCAGCCTAGCCCCTAAGGGGGGGAGGAAATGCTTAGGCTCAGGCAGTGGAGCAGACTCCTGGACCGTGGTGACACTCTCCACCCAAGGAGAGGTCATTCATTGACCCACTTCCAGCTTGGGCCCAATGCAGCTCAGGGGGAGCCAGGACACAGGGAGGCTGGCTCTGGGCTCCACAGGTCACAGGGTCAGCCTAGAGAAAGGGCACAAGGGGCCACACAAAGGGCCTCAGGACAGAACTCCAAGTCAACAATACCCTTGCCAAGGGCAGCAGGGGCCAAAGGCAGCTGCACAGGCCGCAGGAGGTTCTGGTGAGCTTTTCATCTGCTCAGAGAGGCCCAGGGCTGGATAGAAGGAACTCAGGAGGCCCGTCTGAGGTGGAGGCCACCTCGGGGGCATGTAAGCAGAAGCTGAGCTTCCCACAGTAAGTGGAATCTGAAGAGGTGACCCTCAGACCCCTGGCAGCTCTAACGTCTCCGAGTTGGAAGTCAGTCCCCTCAGTCACAGCCTCTAGCTGCCCCCTCATAGGGCTGTGCCTCTCAAACACAGCTCCCAAGGTGAGTGGAGGCTGAAGGTGAATCAAACTTCCTACCCGTGGGAACCTCTGTGATCCCGGCCTCCCACAAGGGGCCAAGGATGATGAGCAAGGGACAGAGGGACTGACCCACACGACTTCCCCACGGATTCTGAACATGCTTGTGATTCACGGGGCCAATTAGTATCTGTCCTCATCTCCACTCCTCTCTCCCCAAAAGGACATGTCAGTGTTTACTATGACATCCACAGACACATCAAGGGCATCTGGGAAGAGTCATGTGTACATCTGGAGAGAAAGGAACTGTGAAAACCAGTAATATCTGCATCCATGTGTGCAGATACTGACATCCACATACAGCTGTCACATTCCTCCAGCAGCCCTGGAATACTCCGCAATCACGCTGACAGGTTTTGGCACATGGGAGCCAAACCAACTGGTGCTGTCCCCGAATGCCACCACTGCTGGGGCCTACCTTGAGATTGGGGGGAGCCTGGGTGCCATGCCCCATCTCACAAAATTCTGGCTGTTGTCCAGGAGGGTCTCACAGCCTTTGAGGATCATGCACTCCATGGCTATGTTTTCCTGGATGCTCTCTGTCTCATTTACTTCATTGTTCATTATCCTGTGGGGACAGAAAATAAGCCAGAGACAGGCTGTCCCCACCTCTCAGGGAGAAGGGAATGCCGGGCCTCTGGCCAGACGTAGGAAGAAGGCCTGGCACCCAGGATGCTCAGGTGGAGCCTGTGGTCATGAAGGGGGAGAGAGCATGCATATTGAATACCTGCTGTGCTGGGCACTCTATGGGCATGATCTCACATCATCCTTCTGACAGCCCAAGGAGACAGATGGCCTTATTTCAGAGAGACGGAAATGGAGATTAATAGCTAGAAAGCAGGTCTGATCTAAAAGTCTGAACCATGTCCTTGAGGGCACATGCCTGGGGAGACCACTCGGGGGCCATGGCAGTGAGGGCCCCAGCTGGGAGGAAGCCACCTCTGGGAACACCAGGGGCCCATGGCCGGGAGGGCCCAGGCCCTAACAGGCCCCAGCTCTGGGCTGCGTGGAGAATGCGGTTAGAGCCAACCCCTGACCCAGTGGACCACACAGGCTGTCCAGCTCCGCAGAGCAGGCAGTGTGGGAAGGTGAGGGGGAGCTCTGGGTCCTAAGCCCACCTCCAGGCCCTTCCTCCTGTCGGCTTAGAGCCTCAAGCGTTGGGCTCTTGCCCCAGACAAGACCTTGGAAGAGGCTCCACCTTAGAGTCTGAGATCAGAAGTGCTGTGGGTGTCCATCCTCAGCCCTGCTCGTGGGAGTGCTGGGAGCTGAGAGAGCCATTCTCCATTTGCTTTGTCTCTCTCTCTCCCCCTCTCTACGTTGCTGCTCTCTCTCTGACTTGCTTCATCACTGTCTCTCTCCTTCCCCATCTTTGCCTCTGTTCTTCTCCCCCTGCCTCTCCCTGCTGCAGATTCCCAGGCACATTCTGACACTGCATGAGCTCCTGGCCCACTTTTCATGAGCACATCGAGCCAATAGCCTGGACGACGCCAGGGCTAAAATGGAGGAGCTGTCTGGGTGAGCCCGGCTTCCGGGTGCCCCCGCCAGTGGACAAGCCAGGGCTGAGGAGGCTCCCCAGTGGGAGTTTGCTGACCCCCAGATGGTAAAAGCTCATGTTCAGGTTAGGATCCCAAGTGGTGAGGGTTGGGGGACCCCCAGCTTGCCCCACCTGCAAGCAGGGCCCCCGGAACAATCTGAGGAGTTCACAGCTGAAGCCCAGTGGGCACTTGGTGGGATGGTGTGGGTGCTGTGCTGTCCTTGGCACAGATGGGGTTCGAGGAAGGGCCTTGGGTACTCACGTGAGCCCACCTGCCAAAATGGGGAACCGCCCAGGGACTCACAGGCACTCTGCCAACTTCCTCTGTTCTCCAGTGTCAGTGTGTCACAATCTGTGGTTTAGGAGCCCCAGAGGGGGTCCTGGGTGATGGGCCTTCATGTGCTCAAGGCTGCAGTCAACAGCAGGCAGTGTCATGGGTGGAGAAGCCCATGACTAGTCCAGTGTCAGAGGCCCCAGCCCTCTGGTCAAGGCCCCTCCCCTGCCCCTCTTTCAGTCACCAAAGTACGGGGCAACCTTCCTCTGCCGGGGCAGAAGCAGAGGGGCCAGGAACAAGGCGCCTACAACAACCCAGGCAGCAGTTGACGGTGGCCTGTACCAGGTGGTGGCAGTGGAGGCGAGAAGGAGGTTCAGATTCTGGGTGTGTTTTGAAGATGGAACCAACAGGAGTTTCTGATGCATTAGATGTGAGGAGAGAGAAGACGGGAGTCAAGGGTGAGTCCAGCGTTTTTGGCTGAGCAAGCAGAAGGTTGGAGTTGCTGCTAACCGGGATGGAGAAAGGTGCAGGAAGGGCAGGTGTGGAGGGGCAGTCTTTCTTGCTTCACTGGAGCTTTACTGGGGGCATGTTGAACTTGAGATGGACAACAGTGGTGGAGAGGACAAGAAGGGAGGAGGGTGTTTGAGTCTGGGGTTTCAGGATGGGAGCCATTCAGGAACCATCAGCTCGGAGATGGTATTTAAAGTCACAAGACTAGTGAGATCACCAGGGGAGTGAGTTTAGGCAGGAACGAGATGCGCACCAAGAGCTGAACCCTGGGTTCTCCACCTTATGAAGGCCAAGAGATGATGAGCAGCCTCGTAGTCAGTGTTGAGCTGCCACAAACTGCAAAGGATTGTCGGTGTGCAGTATGTGAGGTCCAGTACCCAGCCCTGCCAAACACTCAGTGCCCTAAATGGCTTCCTGAATCCAGCAAAAGGCAGCCAGTAGGGCCACGGATCCCAGCTGGGTAGAGGGAGGACAAGGCTGGACCAGGGCAGGGCACAGGCTCCGGAGTGGAGGTTCACTCAGGGAGCAAATGTAATCAGAGCGTGATTGCAGACTAACAAAAACCATTGTGGGGTGGGGACCCCAGTCTTCTCATGCCCCAAGGAGCCAAATCCTGCACACTTCCCCAAGGATGATACCTGGGTCTCCTGCTAGGCTCCTCGTCACTGTGGGTTGCCCTGTTCCCGGTCGGGCAGGAGTGAGGAAGGCACATGAGTGCCAAGCCCTTTGTCCCAAGACCCTGATCCCCTTTCCTGAAGCCTGTCTCCTTGGGCTGTCAGAAGGATGATGTGAGATCATGCCCATAGAGTGCCCAGCACAGCAGGTATTCAATATGCATGCTCTCTCCCCCTTCATGACCACAGGCTCCACCTGAGCATCCTGGGTGCCAGGCCTTCTTCCTACGTCTGGCCAGAGGCCCGGCATTCCCTTCTCCCTGAGAGGTGGGGACAGCCTGTCTCTGGCTTATTTTCTGTCCCCACAGGATAATGAACAATGAAGTAAATGAGACAGAGAGCATCCAGGAAAACATAGCCATGGAGTGCATGATCCTCAAAGGCTGTGAGACCCTCCTGGACAACAGCCAGAATTTTGTGAGATGGGGCATGGCACCCAGGCTCCCCCCAATCTCAAGGTAGGCCCCAGCAGTGGTGGCATTCGGGGACAGCACCAGTTGGTTTGGCTCCCATGTGCCAAAACCTGTCAGCGTGATTGCGGAGTATTCCAGGGCTGCTGGAGGAATGTGACAGCTGTATGTGGATGTCAGTATCTGCACACATGGATGCAGATATTACTGGTTTTCACAGTTCCTTTCTCTCCAGATGTACACATGACTCTTCCCAGATGCCCTTGATGTGTCTGTGGATGTCATAGTAAACACTGACATGTCCTTTTGGGGAGAGAGGAGTGGAGATGAGGACAGATACTAATTGGCCCCGTGAATCACAAGCATGTTCAGAATCCGTGGGGAAGTCGTGTGGGTCAGTCCCTCTGTCCCTTGCTCATCATCCTTGGCCCCTTGTGGGAGGCCGGGATCACAGAGGTTCCCACGGGTAGGAAGTTTGATTCACCTTCAGCCTCCACTCACCTTGGGAGCTGTGTTTGAGAGGCACAGCCCTATGAGGGGGCAGCTAGAGGCTGTGACTGAGGGGACTGACTTCCAACTCGGAGACGTTAGAGCTGCCAGGGGTCTGAGGGTCACCTCTTCAGATTCCACTTACTGTGGGAAGCTCAGCTTCTGCTTACATGCCCCCGAGGTGGCCTCCACCTCAGACGGGCCTCCTGAGTTCCTTCTATCCAGCCCTGGGCCTCTCTGAGCAGATGAAAAGCTCACCAGAACCTCCTGCGGCCTGTGCAGCTGCCTTTGGCCCCTGCTGCCCTTGGCAAGGGTATTGTTGACTTGGAGTTCTGTCCTGAGGCCCTTTGTGTGGCCCCTTGTGCCCTTTCTCTAGGCTGACCCTGTGACCTGTGGAGCCCAGAGCCAGCCTCCCTGTGTCCTGGCTCCCCCTGAGCTGCATTGGGCCCAAGCTGGAAGTGGGTCAATGAATGACCTCTCCTTGGGTGGAGAGTGTCACCACGGTCCAGGAGTCTGCTCCACTGCCTGAGCCTAAGCATTTCCTCCCCCCCTTAGGGGCTAGGCTGGACGTGGAGACCAGACAAGGGCCCAGCAAGGTTCCCGGCAGTGATGGACGTGGGCAGGAGGCAGAGTGGTGGCCCAGAGCATGCCTGGGAAGATGGAGCATCAGGGAGGGCTTCCTGAGGAGGCATCACTGGAGTCGAGTCTTGAAGCGTAAGTAGGAGTGCACAGGGTGGATGGGGTGAAGGAAGGGCCTTCCAGGCCAAGGAGCAGCACTCAGGAGCCACAAGTAACTTGCCCTGGAACTAGAGTGGGAGCAGAGAGGGGAGACGATGATAAGGAAGGAGAAGTGCTGGAGCAGCCTGCTGGCGGGCCTTGAAGGCCTGAGTCCCGAGGACAGTGAGGAGCTGCTGAGGTAAGTGGGGAGAGGAGGCCTGCAGCACGTCTTAGGGGAGCAGGGACTGCAAATGGGTTCATCACAGTCCCCTGCTCTGCCCGGGAGTGGCTTCGGAGTGCACCTTGTTGGACTGGGGGCTCTCTTGGCTCTGCAGCCAAGCATGTCGTGACTGATGAGTGATGTCTGCTGCGGCTGTGTGTGGCAGCAGGTGCCCTGTGTCTCTTGCTCATCCCTCTGGGCCAGAGCCAGCTCCACACTTGTCCAGCCTCCTGCCTCCTCCAGACCCAGCCCTAAAGAGGTACAGCCTTTTAGATACAGGATACAACCTTCCTTAGAGAGGGAGTACAAACAATACCCTCGTTGGCCTAAATTCAGCCACCAATTAAGAAAGCTTTCGGGTTCGACAATATACTTAATTTCAGTCACAGAAACTAACTCCTAATCTAATACTGCATTAATCTATTAATTCATAGAAGTAGTACTGTTACTATGAGGAATAAGAGTTGTTTCTCCTTGCATAATCTGATATCAGAACACATAATCACCAAAAGTTAACAATAAAATAAATTCAACCCAATAATTATTTATTATATTAATTGTTAACCCAACACAGGTAGGCATTCAAGGAAAGCTTTAAAAATTAAAAGAAAATCGGCAAACACAGCCCACACCTGTTTAGAAAAAGCATCTCCTCTGGCATTTCTGGTGTTACAGGCACTGCTTGCTCAGTGACACGGTGTAAAAGCCGCGGTGACCAGACCTTGCAAAGGCAACATCATCATTTGTTGTCTAAATGAGAACTTGTATGAAGGGCCACTCGAGGGTTTTACTCTCTCTTACATTTAAACAGTGAAATGGACCTTTCCCTGAAGAGGTGGGAATGACAAAATAAGGCGAGAAGACCCTATGGAGCTTCAATTAATTAAAAAAAAACAAAGGTAAGCCAAATCAAGGGATAACAAAACTTAAATGGACTAAGAATTTTGGTTGGGGTGACCTCAGGGAAGAAAATAACCACCGAGTGATTAAAATCTAGACCAGCTAGTCAAAATATTTTATCACTTATTGATCCAAAATATTGATCAGCAGAACAAGTTACCCTGAGGATAACAGCACAATCCTATTCTAGAGTCCATATCCACAATAGGCTGTATAACCGATGTTAGATCAGGAAATCCCAGTGGTGTAGCCGCCGTTAATGGCTCATTTGTTCAACGATTCAAGCCCTACGTGATCTGAGTTAGGACCAGAGTAAGCCAGTCATTTTCTATCTATTCCGTATTTCTTCATGTGGACTTTTGTCAATGACCTAGTATTTAAAATGGTAGGATAAGGATGCAGGATTCTAAAATGTTCATGGAAATGCTGAAGGGACAATTCAGAAACAAGGAATAATCGACAAGGTAAACCAACTCCAATAGATTTATTATTGCTTACATGTACACAGTAAGAGTTTTTGCTGAATAATTAAGTATTCGTGTATTTGTCTTGATGAAAACATGAAACTTTATGATGAATAAAAATGGGCCATTTTCCTGTATTAGTACATTACTACTCAGCATGTAGTCAATTTCTATAGTTAATGGAGTTATAAACATAATTAAAAAGGCATGCATCCATCAGAAAATAGCTATGAATTAATCTGGAAATTGTAGGGCCAAAAATAATGTTTTCAATATTCTGTGTTAGAAAATGTATATACATAACAAGGATGAGAGAAAACTCTGATTCAAGGAGATTAAAATGTGATCTAATCTTAAAAGAGTAAAAAGGGCCTTAGTCCTGGGAGACTGGGGATAGGCAGTAAAATTTCACAGAATTCTGAGACTGGAAATGGACCATTCCCTATTTGCATTTTTATATTGTCGTTGCCAAGGGAATTTTGCCACCAAGAACAGAGAGATGGTGGGGAAAGAGGACATAGAGGGATATTGCAGACATGGGAAGGGTTCCATTTTCAGGACCCTTTAGAGCAGCCGGGTGTCCATATTCTAGATCATGTAACCACAAAGAATTTCCCCTGGCAGATGCCTTCTGTAGCTCTTCCCTTCCAATTTCCACTCATTGCTCTTGGTGAGATCATCCTATATGAGAACAGGCTGGGAGAAAGACAGAGCTGCCTGGAGGAAAGCCCATCTTATAAATTGACCCTGCGCTGGAGCTGGCTGGGCAGAGGACAGGAGCTGCACGATGGACACCAGTCCCTCTTCCGTCCAGGGACTTTCCTCTATTTCCCAAAGCACTGGCTGTAACACTGAGGTTCGTTGAAGGCTAATGGGATGAGGTGTGAGACTAAGGCGTCGATAAAGCACTTGATGCAACGTTTTCATGCATATCAATATGTACATAACTACGGAGAAGGTCCCTAACGTCTTTATGATCCTTAAGGGACATTTGACTCACACCAAATTAGGAATCATTGGCAATAATGTGTCACGTGGAAGAAGGATCATGGATCTAGATGAAGTTATTCACACACTCAGTGTCCTAGTCAGTATGGGATGCTGTAACAAAAATACCATAGACTGGGTTCTTTATTTATATTTTTGCTGAGGAAGAGTCATCATGAGCTAACATCCATGCCAGTCTTCCTCTATTTTGTATGTGGGTCACCCCCACAGCATGGCTGCTGATGAGTGGCGTAGGTCTGTGTCCAGGAACCGAACCCAGACTACCAGAGAGGAGCTCACTAAACTTAACCACTAGGTGGTGGGGCAGGCCCCTAGACTGGGCACTTTTGGGTTTTTGTGTGTGTGTGTGTGAGGAAGATCAGCCCTGAGCTAAGATCTGATGCCAATCCTCCTCATCTTTGCTGAGGAAGATTGGCCCTGGGTTAACATCTGTGCCCATCTTCCTCTACTTTTTATATGGGACGCTGTCACAGCACGGCTTGACAAGCGGTGCGTCAGTGTGCACCCGGGATCCGATCCTGCAAACCCTCAGGCCGCCGAAGTGGAGCACACACACTTAGCCACTGCGCAACTGGGCTGTCCCTAGACTGGGCACTTTTAACAACAGAAATGCATTCCTTAGAGTTCTCAAGACTGGGATGTTCAAGATCTAGGTTCCAGCTGATTTGTTTTTGGTGAGACCTGTCTTCCTGTTTTGCAGAAGGACAGCTTGTTGCTCTACCCTCATCTGGCAGAGAGAGTTCTGGCCCTCCATCTCCTTATAAGGGCACTAATCCCATCATGGGGGCTTCACACTCATGGCCTCACCTAACCTAATTAACTCCCAAAGGCTCCACTTTCAAATACCATCGCGTCAGGGGTTAGGATTTTAACGTATGAAATTGGGTTACATAGACATTCAGTCCATAGCATTCATGAAACCAACAATTAACAAATATCTATAGTAGTCATGCAGCCCCAACTGAAGAATGTTCTGGAGATCACGTGGCAAATGATACAATGTCCTTCCCTTCACAGAGTCTTCTAGTGGAGGCAATAAAATTTAACAGGGAAACAAAACTTGTGATATTAAAAAGCTAACATAGATCAATATGACAGATTATACTTACTATTGTCTTCTGCTAACACAAGTCTGATTACCACAGTCCAGATTACGCAAATTCCCCCGGGTGAGGGTATGTCGGGCAATCTCACCTAAAAAGGCTCTTAACTTTTTGAAATTTTATTTCATCTAGTCCTGTTTCTTCCACATCCCTTTGGTGTTTTCAAACACACTGTATTTATTAAATCAATGTTTAATTGTTGCTCTGCCTTTACCACATCTGACTGGAAGCAGAAGTTACTGGACTTTGCTGGAACCAAATTTCATTTCATTTTTCCTCCTCTTTCTACTCAGACTCTCTTCTCTCACTGTTGAAATAGCAAATGCCTTAGGGGAGAAGCTGCATGGAGCTGGTGCTCACAATCTTGTGCTTCCCTCATCTCAGAGATTATAGACCCCCAAGTCCTGCCTGCACGGCATGTTCTCTGACCCTTCAAGCAGCTGTTCTGTGTGCTTTATCCAGCTTTTATAGCTGCCCAAGGAAAGCTACTCAATAAAAGTGGAACCTGCAGTAATTTTATCCTGAAATGTTTTAAATGTTTTAAACCAATGAATATTTGTCATTTTTCAATGAGTATAATTTTATAAGAAACATTTAAATAGGAATTTTAACAGCAATAATGGCTGTTCTTTGGCCAGAATTCCATGTCACTCATTGTCTGGAATTATACCTAAGCTTTGATGAACTCTCCTCAGTGCCTTTTAAAATATCACTGTCCCTTACATTTCAATATCTTGTGATGGGTTTGTATCAGTCACCTCCTTTGTACCATTTCAGACCCTCTTGGCTCCTCATACCCTTGAGTCATATGTCATTTAGGAACCAGCTTTGCAGGTATCATATTTGCTTTATGCAAGTGCCTCCTGTCTGCTCCCCCCATGTTCTCCCTGTTCCCTCTGCCTCTCCCTCTCGCCCCGGGGTGTCCATGTTGATGCTGAGGTGTGAAAAAACCCCTGATCAAGCCCACACGTGCATGGCCACGTTCCTTGTTGTGTGGATGTGTGTGTGTTCAGCAATTCTGTATGGTCACAGGGTGCATGGCTATTATAGCATCTATGTGAATGTGTGTTTTGTTGATGTCTGTGTGTGTTTAGAGTTCAAGTCACTGTGGGCTCTGAGACAGTGAGTGGTCTGTATGTGTGTGAGTTTGTGTGTATGTTCTGATTATCAGTGTGCATTATCAGGTGCAGTTTACAGGCTGAATGCTGCTGGTCATTTGCAAATAGTGTGTGTGTGTGTGTGTGTGTGTGTGTGTGTGTTGTCAGCATTTCCAAGTGTTCAGAGGATGTCTGTCATTGTGGGAATGTGTGGAATAAGTATGTTGTTAGAGATCAGTGTGGGTACCAACATTGTTTGCTTGTTTATGTCAACACTCTACACCCCTGAAGAAACACTGAGTCCAGACAGACACAGGCCCCATCAGGCCCACAGAGATCATACTCAGCTGTTTCCTCCTCATCACAGAAATACGAATGGGTAGCCAAGGACCACTAGATATTTGAGGAATTCCTCTAGCATGAAAGATGGAGCAAGAAACACATACACTGAAGTGAGGGACTAAAGGAGCAGCAAGGAAATCCAGAGATCATAGTGAAACTTCAATTACATCTCTAGTAACATCTTCAAAACAGTTAGAGATGGGCCAGACCCATGGCCTAGTGGTTAAATTCAGAGAACTCCACTTCAACGGCCCAGGTTCAGTTCCTGGGCATGGACCTACACCACTCATCAGTGGTCCAGGCTGTGGTGGCAACCCACATACAAAATAGAGGAAGGTTGGCACAGAGGTTAGCTCAGGGCGAATCTTCCTTTGAAAAAGAAGAAGATTGGCAACAGATATTAGCTCAGGGTGAATCCTCCTCAGCAAAGAAAAAGAAAAAGAAGATAAAACATCCATTAAGTATATATATATGTATTGATGTTACCGCACAATATTGAGGTTCTCTTGCCCAATCTACATTAAAAAAGGTAATTATTCTGGCATTAGCTTTTGGGGAAAGAATTGTAGCTTTATTTTGTGAGATTGATCTGCAAGGAGATGGGGCACGTGTCTGTCTCAGATCTGTCTCCCTGATCCAGGGCTTGGGTTACAATTTATGGGATGAAGGGTAGGGTGGTCTGATGTGTGGAGGTAGATGATTGGAAGTAAGGAGAAGTGAGGTAATTGATGATCTGCGCAAGCAAAGTCAAGCTTCATGGCTCTTCATCAGATGTGTGTTCACAAATTGGCAGTGTTACCATGATCTGAGGATGGAGCTTTTAGCTCGATGTCAAAAAGGTCACTTATCAAGCATTTGCGCAGGCCCGGTTGATGGGTTGGTGGTCTCAACTGGCCTGAACTGGACGAGGGGTGTCAGTTCCTGAAAGAAAATGCGGAACTACTCTGTTGATAAGATGGGGTCAGCTGAACTGGTCCTGGAGGGCCCATGGTTGTGTTGGTATATGCATATATATGCATATGCATGAGATTATCAGGATGTGTGTTAAATGTAGAGTATACACAAAGCCAGAATCTAGTTAAAAAGATCAAAACAGATTTTAATCAGTAATATACCACTGCAGTAGGGAAGAGGGAACAGGGCTGAATTCAATTTGATTTGTACAGAGGTGACGGGGCATTTGAAAGGGAGAATGAGGGAGCAGGCAGAGGGGTGAGCAGGGGCTCAGTAGAGTCAGGGAGGGAACAGCTACAGAGTGTTGGTCAGTGCAGTGTGATCTGGCCAGTTGTGTCTGCTAGTTGGAAATGATCAAAGTTTAACTTCTCTCCTCTCACAGAGTCTGGGAGACAGACACCCTGTCCTCCTCTCAAGGAATGGCTCTCAGAACCTTGAGAAATGCAGTTATAGGAGACACATACACAACTCAAAAAGACAGAGGAAAGATTCACAGTTGTAAGCACTTTTGGGTAAATGCTCTAAGAAAGGGATGTCAGGGGCCAATGATCGAGTGTTGGCCAGAACAAACAGTCAATTCTTTTGGCTGCCTTGAGCTTTCTCAGGCAGGCACTATAAGGGGGCAGGGGTCATCGTAGGGATGTGGATTTGAGCTGTTAGAAACTATGTCAGTGTTTAATTCTTTAATGTGTGTGTGTGGGGTGAAACCATTTGTGCTGAGAGGCTGTAGTTATTATAGGCCAAGATCAAGGCCTAGTGAAGAAGAGGGCTCAAAGGAGCCTGGCTTGAGTTTGGTCAAGTAAAGGAAACTATATATATGAATAATATATGTATTTTTTGAATAACATAAATCATTATATTGAATAATATAATACATTGAGTTAAATAATATAAATATATATTTAATGAATATATATTGAATGTGTATAAATAAGTATGTGCATATATATTTGAATTAAAAAATATAAATATATATATGATTTAAAGGAATATTCAGACATAATAACAGAAATTTCCAGAATTGATAAAACTCTTCTACTCTAGCTTCAGGCAGCTGAATACATCTCAAGCAGAATTAAAAAAATAAATCTAGAGTCAGATCCATCCAGGGAAACCAAAGAACACCAAATACAAAAGAAGATATTCAAAGCCCCGCAGAGGGACAGAACACTTATGGAGACTTACATTTAGACCCATGATACGTGTCTTAACAACGGAAGGCAAGAGAGAGTTGGATTAATTCTTCAGGGTACAGAGAGACGATCACTTTCAGTGTATACCCAATCAAACCATATCTCAAGAACTGGGGTGAATTAAAGATATTTTTATGCAAACATTTACTAAGAGTATTACCACCAACAAATGCTCATTAAGGAACATCGAAGGAATGTACTTTAAGGGAGCCAGCCACCTGGTGTATTGGTTTAAGTTCACCACGCACCACTTTGGTTGCCTGGGTTCATGGGTTTGGATCTCAGGTGTGGACCTACAGCACTCATCAGCCATGCCGTGGTGGTGACCCACATGCAAAATAGCAGAAGATAGGAAAAGATGTTAGCCCAGGGCTAATCTTCCTCAAAGAAAAAATTTAAAAAGTGAAAAAGAATGTACTTTAAGAAGAAATTGATAGAAGAAGAAATGCTAAGATGTAAAAATGGATCGTGAGGATAAAAAAGGGTAAACGGCTGAATAAATCATTGAAAGCATGACTTTACCAAACAATAATAATATTGGCAGGGTATAACTGATGGAGTTAAAAACTAATGACAAGGGAACTTCTGGTTTAGAGGAGACTAGGACAGGAAAACACTCTTGCTGCAAAACTGGACAAAGCCAGATAAATTATAAATATATTTTTAGAGCATCAGAGAACTTCAGAACCAACCAACTAAAATTCCAGAAAGAAGAAAACTCTTTTATGTGAGCAGGGATTTTTATCTTTCTTTCCCCTGCAGGCATTTTCTGATTCTAGGTGCTTGCCGAGACTCTGGCTTGCTCAGTCAGAGCCTCGGCTAGGGAAAAGAGAAACTAGCCAAACTTCTAGTTTGGTGTGGCAGAGGAAACCTGAAGGCTCTCAGACACACAACTGCTCTTCCTCACAGCACCTGTGTTAAGTTTTGGTGCCACACAGGAATCTGGGGAAATAGGCCAAAAGCTTCCACAAAGCAAAGCGAAACCTCCAGAAGTGGTGGAAGTGGCCTAAGTCAAACATACTGCTAGTGTGACCTTTTGGGAATTTGCCATATTGTGAACAATGTAAGGTAGGAGGCTGGAGAGCTACGCTGAGATGTCTGACGGGCGTAGCTAAGTTTTCTGTGGGCTCCCAAACCTGAGGAGACAGATCTACCAGACTTAGGACCAGACCCCTGTGCGGGGGAGGGGAGCACCGCAAACAGGAACAGGGGGAAAGTGGAAGGCCTGGGTTTACTAAAACTGAGACCCAGACCCAACTCTGATCAAGGTCTGATTGGACTCAAGTGCTCCAACTTCACTCTGTTTCCCAATGAAGGAAGATAAGGTCATGTGAAACCTCTCGAGTTATGTTACACGGACGTTACAAAGACACTCGTGGGAGGCTGGAGAAGGCAAACCACAGACTGGGAGAAGACCTTTGCAAATCACATATCTGACAGGACTATAAAGAACTCTCAAAACTCGGCAATAAGAAAATTCAAGTTTAAAATGGTCACAGATTTGGACACTTCACCAAAGAAGATACGCAGATGGCAAATAAGCACATGAAAAGATGCTCAAGGTCGTTAATCATGAGAAAAAGGCACATAAAAACCACATTGAGATCCTGCTATGTACATACTGGAATGACTAGAATTAAAGAGGTTGAGCATACCAAGTGTTAATGAGGATGGAAAGTAACTGGAACACCCTTACATTGCTGGTGGGAACACAAAGTGGTTCAGCCTCTTTGGAAAACAGTTTTAAAGTGGAGTTTATTATGCTGCTGTAACAAATTAGCACAAATTTCATGGCTTAAATCAACTCAGATTTATTGTTTTACAGTACTGTAGGTTAGCAGTCTGACACGGGTCTCTTTGGGCTATAATCAAGGTGTTGGCAGAGCTAGGTTCTTTTGGGGGGACTTTAAAGCTTAATCCATTTCCTAGCCTTTTCAAGCTTCTAGAGACCACCACATTCCTTAGCCTATGCCCCCCTCCTCCACCCTCAAAACCAAGAACTCGGCATCTCTCTGGCCCTGCTTCCCTTGGATCTTTTTCTACTCTACTGCTTCTCTTTCCCTTTTAAGGGCCTTTGTGATGCACTGGGCCCACCTGGATAATCCAGGATCCTCTCCCTATTTTAAAGTCAGTTGATCAGTAACCTTAATTCTGTCTGCAAATTTAATTCACCTTTGCCAAGTAAACCAATGTATTCCCAGGTTCAGGGATTAGGACATCTTTGTGGGCCATGACTTTGCTACCACAAAGAGTTTTTAAAATAAAGTTAAACATGCACATACCATATGACCCAGCAATTCCACTTCTATGTGCTTACCCAGGAGAAGAAGACATGTTCATGCAAAAACTTGTTTGCCTTCTCAAATCATAAAGATTTATAGCAGCTTTATTCATAGTCAAAAAAGACAAAACTGAAAATAACTCAAATGTCCTTCAACTGGTGGATGGATAAACTGTGGTAAATTCATACAATGGATACTACATTCAGCAATAAAACAGAAGGAACTGCTGATACAGTCAACAACATGGATGAACACTCAAATAAATGTATCATGCTAAATGAAAGAAACCAGACTCAAAAGGCCAAATACTGTAGGATTCCATTTATATGATATTCCAGAAAAGACAAACCATAGAGAAAGACAACAGATCATTAACCACCAGGGGTTAAGGTTGGGGGAAGAGTTGACTAGAAAAGAGCAGCTCAAGGGAGTTCTGGGTGCTGGAACTGTTCTGTATCTCAATTTTGGTAGTTGCACAGCTCCATGCGTTTGTCAAAAGAGGAAAACAAATACTTCATTCCTCACCCATCAGATTGGCAAAAATTTAAAAATCTGACAATGCCAATCTGACCATTCCCAGGGCAAGGATGACTCAAACACTGTTGGAGGGAATGGAAATTGTTAAAACTTCAGAGGATGATTTGGCTGCAGCTCATCAAGAGGCTGATGCACATCAGCCTCTGGCCCAACAATCCAATCACAGGCAGGTGTCCATTCTAGGGAGTTCACACGTGTGCTCGAGGAGACACACACAAGGATGGTCATTAAACATGGCAGGGGAATAAATTAATTGTGGTTAGTAGTTACTTAAAAAAGAAAGGAAAGAAATGCATATGGGAAATAATCGACCCTGCTGGCTATGTATATGATATGAGAAGGTAACTCATTGATTTGTCTACTTAATAGTACGCAGCACAGAGAGCACTATACTAGGAATCTGGAGACAAGCATCTGAGCATTTAGTTCCAACTCTGCCACTAAAGTAGCAGTCTGACTGTGGACGACTTAACTCAAGAAACCTCACGTTCCATTTCCTGGAAATTGAAGAGGTTAGGCTCTAAACCACTAAAATTATTTCCAACTCAACAATTCTATGATTCAATAAGTCAACAATCAAAAATTATATTCCAAAGTACCTATGTTGAGAAACTGTTTTTCCCAGACACCCTGAAATCAGAAAGTATCAGAGAAATAAAACATCTTATTATATTGATACATAAAATGGTCCAAATGTCTTGGAATGTCTATGACCAGGTTTTTAATCAAGATCATAACTCAGAAAGAGTGTAAAAGCAACTAAACCTGCCATATCGACTTGGGTCACCCTCAGGTAAAATTTATATATCCTCTCCCATTTTAACATTCCAAAAGAAGTTCCCCATACCAATGAGTCCATCTTGTCAAGTTCAGGTCTGTCTAGGCAAAAGTCATTCATGTGTATGGTAAGATTCACTTGATTTTTTAACAAAAATAAATTGATGAATGGCTTTTTGTATTTTTGCCTGTTTCATCTATAAAGAGCTTACATTATAATTTAATAGCTTCAGCCTGCTACAATAATTTAAAGAGCCTTTTGAAACTTGTAACATGCCACGTCCAACAGGATCTAGTAAAAAAATCAGTAGTTCAGAATCCAAAAAAGCTCATTTAAAAGTTTCATTACCGCCAATACTTACACTTCAAAGACGCCAATAACCAACATGTCATTTCTTCCTACTGCAGAATTTAATAGGTTATCAACTTCTGGTATCACCCAAAAGCATAATTAGGATGCTATCATTAAAATGTATTTTTTAATAAGAAATATTAAAACTAATGATTAAACTATTGAACTAAATGATTAACTAAATATGAAAACTAATGACAACTAACGATCTGTTGTCTTTCCCTATGGTTTATCTTTTCTAGAATATTATATAAATGACATCTTACCGTATTTGACCTTTTGACCTTTCCCCTTGTCAGTCAAATCAAAATTTCAAACTTCTTGTTCTATGGGCTTTCCAAATCTAAATTCTTACAATTCTAAATGAGTACGGAGACAAAACAGACACTACATACAGCTTCCAAAATCCTCCTCTTTATCCGATTTTAATTTTAGCACCGACTGCCAAGAAAATCTTTTCAACTGAAACCAAAATTCCATACACATTATGTCAATCATCAATTGATCAGTCATCAGTCTATGTTAACAGAAGGTGAGTTAGTATTAGGAAGCTACACAATTTGCACCAAAGATTGTTTAAAGCTCCTTTCATTAAATGCAGTTTACAACAATTCACAGGCTTCAAAGTTCACCTTGCAAATATAGAGTCAATTATCAGAAACCATGAATGCGATCAGGCTTTTCAATAAAGGTGGTCCCAAGGATGTAGGAACCGTTCATTTGTTTAATGAAGGCAATGAGGAGCCCAATAGCCTGCGCGGAGTCAGGCAGAGGAGCGCTGACCACAGGCCCTCTTCCGAAGGAAAGCGTTCACCCAAAGATGTCGCGACCTGGCCTAGACGGGGTCCCGGGGGGCGCGAACTCAAGGGCGGGCGCACAGGGCAGGCGACTCCCTGCCGCCCCCTGCACCACGAATGGGTGTGACCCCGCTGAGGTGGGGCCCCGCCAAGGCACAGGGACAGGCTGGCCAAGCGGCGCTCTTCTGCTCCTCCAAGGGACAGAGGTTGGGCTCCCCCGCCTGGAGCAGCCCGCCAGCAGCCCCGGCCCCCGGTCCCATCCGCCGCCCCGGACGCCGCGCTCCCGCCATACGCGGCGGCGATCTCCACGCCGAGCCCGCTGCCCACCGCCTACCTCAGCGCCGCTCCTGCCCAGCGCTCCTCCACACTGCAGAAAGGAGAGCTCCCCGCGCTGAAAATCCTGGAGGAAGGATCCAGAAACTGCCTGAGCCCCCCACACAAACTCCAGTGGCCGCCACTTCCGCATCAGGGACTCCGCCCCCAGTGCTTGCGCCCCGGGGCTCTCCAGCTCGGCGGCCCCTCTGCCACTCTGAGCACCGGTCCTGCGCTTGCTCGGGACTCTGAGGATACAATGGGAACCCTTGGGGGGGGCACTGGGAGGGGTGTCGGGGATTGGGGACCGAGGTGTCCATGAGATGGAGAGCAGGAGCCGGCTGACGCTGTGCAGCCCTTGACTCTGCTCTCCCTGGATGACCTTCAGCTCCTGGAGAAGTTCTGCCTTCCCTTGAGGTGGCTTCTCCTGTGCTGAGAAGCCCGTTACACGATCTAACATCTGTTTATAAAAGAACAATGACATCCTTAACACCCAATGTGTTGTGTCTCCAGAAGAATTCTCTGCTTCCCCAGAAGATGATACAGGGAGCAGCTGGGACCGGGTTCTGACCAAGGAAGGAAGGATGCTGAGGGCCCAGCTGACTCCCCTCCACTGGCTCCTTCCCCTGATCCATGGCCCTGATGGGGCAACAGTGCTGGGGACTCCTGCAGGTGACAACTCTCAAGTGTTTGCCCACGGTATTACATTTCTTATGGTTTAGTGGTTAAAACAGGGGGCTAGCTGTCAGTTTTTCAGACGATTTCATTTGCAGAAATGTCTTTGGACAAAGAAGTTTGTTTTCTTCGTCTCTGATTTTTAAAATCAATAACAATAATTAAAACACTTATTTTCTTAATCTCATTGGCATGCAAAAACAAAAAAGTCACTTGGATTTCACAAAATTGGCCACATTTTCATTAAGACTTTGGAAGTATTGCTGATTGAATTAAAGAAAGCATTTGGGAAGAACAATTACCTTCAGATAGTATCTGCCCAGATAAATGTACAAACAGAGTTATGAGCCGTTTTGAGGGGCCTGGCAAATCCAGTTTGCGTTTTACAATGGATCGTCCAGAGTACAGGTTAAATTAGTAATTTTCTGAGGAGTTTTCGAGTAAATGTTCATGTCGGCTTCATCAAATAGGTCTGGTGATTTAAATGAATGTTGAGCTAAAGATAAAAGTTTTCAAGAGACTGAGAAATATTAGGTAAATGTACTTAAAAAAGGGTGCAAATTAAAGTAAATCTGCCATTATCCTCTTTAAAACAGATTCAGAGTAACATTATTGTCAAGGTATAAGAAGGAATAGAAATGTTTTATAAAAACAATTCTTCACTTCTAAAGGACCTAACGTGACATTCTAGAAGTCTCCATAGTCTTTCACTCATCTAGATTTAAATTGTTCAATTAATACTTTAAAGACTAATGAATCTGAGGGCAAAATATTCAAGGTCATTGTTTGTTTTTCATTGTTGCAAAGTAGATGGGTATGAACTGTGGCTGAAATTCATGGTCTTGAAGAAGAAAAATATATAGAACTTATCTATCACTCTCACAGTGTGTCCTGACTTAATCCTACACATATCCCCAGAATAAAGCCTCAAGGAATTCCATTATGTTATTAGAAATGACATCTTTCATTCACCATGAATATTCTCTAATTAATTCTCTAGCTAGTAATTATGTTCCTGATGCAAATAGGCAAGTAAAAGAATCCATGCTTGATTAAATTGGGCTCATAACATGTATACATGGGAGACACATGAGAAATGGAGTCTCTCAAAAGAATGGCAGAGATGCTCCTCTTAAATACTATCTTCAGATAAGACAAAGGAGGATGTTGGGGGTGGGGTTTGGGATGTGAGACTGGAGAAGACAATTCTCATGGAGAGGGACATGTAAATGTTTGTCTGAACCAACTCCCCTGCACTGGGCTCTGGTCCTGAAGGGACGACAGGGAGGTGACCAGGAACAGGCCTCCCAGTGGTGGTGCCTTCCCAGGGGTAGCATGGGGATGCTGGGGGAAGGGGGATGGTGTGTGACATGGCACCAGCGGTGGAGGCAGCAATGCAGAGGTCAGGGATCTCTCTCGCTCTCTCACTCTCTCTCTCTCTCTCTGTGTCTCTCTCTCTCAGGGACCTGAGAAGAGGAAGTTGGCAGAGCCCGCGCCCCTCGCCTACCTCTCTCATGGGCCCTTCTTTCTCTGGCCGCTCGCTATGGAAGCCCTGCGGCCTTGGGTTTAACCCATGAGGCCAAGGGCACGTGCACAGCCAGCGGGCCTAGGGGGGGCCTTGGGGGTCCTCAGTGAAAGCCCCACCTGCCCGCGAGGCCTTGACACGGTGACACCACCTGAAAATAAAGCAAACACATATAAGCATATGTAGTTTTAAAAGGAAAAGCACACAACTAAAAGAATTGATATCATTAAATACACTATTCTATTTGTTTATGTGTCAAATTACTGATAGGAAATAGCCCGGTGTAGTGATAGTAGATTTGATCAATTTCATAGAGAATTCTTTTAACGGTTGCTCATAGCTTGTGTTTTACATCATTGATTAGGGTAATATTTTCATCTTTTCCTTTCCTAGTGTCTCCATCAATCAGCCTTGAAGTGGAACTGAGTACATGCTTTTCAGAAGCGGCATCATTCTCTACTCAGCCAGAGCATTGGGCCTGACAATAGCTGGATCCAGCAGAAAACTGGGCACTCTAGGAGATGTCATGTGGAGATGTGCCTGGCTGGACTAATAGTCACGTGGATATGATTTTTAAAAAAATCTCTCAGAGCTTTCCCAAAATCAAATAATATTCTTAAGTTGCTTTAGTAGACGAGACATTAGTTAGTGTCTTTTTAATTTCCACAGAAGCTTTTTGTATGTTACTAAAGAAACTAAACATTATGTCTTTTTTCTTGTTACCAAAATGGACTTGGTATTAAAAACAAGAAACCTACAAGAAAGGAAACACTCATATGGAATAGAAATTGTGGGTCGCAATTGCTACTTTTTTATATAAAATCATGTTTTATTTATTTACAATTTCTCTCAACTGTGCTTTTGAAAATAACTTAGTATTAGAAATTACCAGTAAGAAGAGGGTGTGCTCCCTTGAGTGTGGTCCAGTAGAAGTCAGGTGACTCAGACCTGAGTTCTAGGCCCAGGTCTGTTTCTGGTTAGTGTGTGACAACGTACTTAGGCTCTCTGGAACGTAGTATTCCTTTCTGTAAAATTAAAGAGTTTGATGATTTTTGAGAACTTTTCTAAATATTAAATGACTTCTCTTTTATATTTTTTATAATTTTATTTATTTATTTTTCCCCCAAAGCTCCAGTAGATAGCTGTATGTCATAGCTGCACATCCTTGATGTATGTGGGACACTGCCTCAGCATGGCCGGAGAAGTGGTGCGTCGGTGCGTGCCCGGGATCCGAACCCGGGCCTCCAGCAGCGGAGCGCGCGCAGTTAACCACTAAGCCACAGGGCCAGGCCTGACTTCTCTTTTAAAAAACAAAAAGATCCTTCTCAAACTTATACATTATCAAAAATTTTTTCTGAACTTTCACTTACCAAGAACAACTGATGTCCCTTCAATTATATTGATTGAAAATAAAGATCATAAAAGTATAAATTTGGTAATCTAATAAATGAATTAGCATAAAAATGAGCCAGGAAAAAATTTATGATCAATCAAGATATTACACTATGAAAATATTACTGTTTGTTACAGTACATAAAATGATGACACTGAAATAGTATCTTTTTGCTGTCTGTAAGTTTATATTGTTACTCATATATCACCATTAATCCTATTATGTTTTACAAGTAATAAAATGTCTTGAAAGGAGAGAACAATAAAGCAGCAGCCCTGCATTACACACGAATGTTGTGTTCTCCCTGGAGGGAAAATGAGGATACAACATTGGTCAAGTACTTCATTTTGTAATCCACTGGTGCCTTTCAAACATATAGCTATTATTGTAAGAGTAAAGATGTTCTTTTTTTTTTAATAATTTTATTTATTTATTTATTTTCCCCGCAAAGCCCCAGTAGATAGTTGTATGTCATAGTTGCACATCCTTCTAGTTGCTGTATTTGGGACGCGGTGTCAGCATGGCCAGAGAACTGGCATGTCAGTGCATGCCTGGGATCCAAACCCGGGCCGCCAGCAGCAGAGTGTGCACACTTACCACTAAGCCACGGGGCCAGCCCAAGAGTAAAGATATTCTTAAGAATAGTGCCACAAAACAGGTTTTCCCAGCTACTTTTTGTCAGAGCTGAGACAGACATTAGGCTGGGGCACTTGAAGAGGCATGGTGGACTCAGCTGAGGGTGATTTAATTACTGTGAGATGATTAGCCAATAGCGAATAAGACGGAGAAAGATTAAAAAGAGGTAAAGGGAAATAAAGTTGGAAATAATTAAGAAAAATAGTGCCTTCAAAATATCCTCTCATTATTTTTATAGCTTTTTTTTTTTTGAGGCATGACTAGGATAGTATGTTAGATTTTTATAAACCCTTTTCTCCTGGGCTTATATTACTGAGATCTTCATTATTTATGATAATGCCAAAGAAAGCCTGGACAAAAGTATTCTGTACTATCAACAAGCACAAAACATGTACAACATTGCTCTATATATTAAGAGTCCAGCTGTAATAGTCAAGACATATATTCACGTGTGTAAAATTATAATGATTTTCTTATTTTCTCTGGCTGTGAACCATGTTAAAATATATAGTAATAAGCAGAAAACCTGAAGAACTAGGTGATTTAAAACACCTGTTGTTACAGCTAGGCCATTCAAGGGTGAAATTAATTTCAATTTCACACTTCTCCTTTCCTTGTAGCCAGTGAAGTGTCTGGAAGACAGAAAACACATAAAATTAATTGAGAGTTAACAGTATTTGGAGGCAGTTGAGGTTAAGCACTCAACAATGATGTCCCTTACTTCAGGAGCCATTGACTGTTTGTCATAAGTTTACTTTATACATGGGTTCTATTCTTAGATTATTTCTGTATGTTTCTTAGAAGAGAGACAGGGCAGGAGAATTAACTATCAATCTACTGTGCGCCAGTTCCTTTACTGTATTCCCTTATGCAATTCTTACAGTAATCCTTTAAAGTAACTGTTATAATTCATATTTAACTGATAAAGAAAACCATGTTTACAAAACTGATCAAGGGTAAGAGGGAAGATGTGAACATCAGTCCGTTGGGTTATGCCTCATATTCTCTCCATTGTGATAAAAATGGTGCTTCAACATGGGTTCTCACCATCTGGTTATTTAATACCGGCTCCTGCCAACAGCAGTGGATGAGATGAGATGAGAAGTTTGTTTCCAAAGTTATTCTATTATATTTAAACTCTACTATTTATGAGTAGGATGTCAAGACATGTTTTAGAGGCATAGAGAGCAACTGATTAGTTCACCTACACATTTTTCAGGTTTACTATAATTTTCGTGTGCCACATTGTATCAACTTTACCAACTTTAGTGCTTCACTGTTCTGTTTTATAAAACTCAGAATTTCACTTTTCATGTAAAGCACTTTGCTGCTCTCTTAGTCACTAGATGGCAGTTCTGTATCTCTGTAAATTACCACTGCAGCAGGAAATGAGAGATCTTAAGCCAGTTTGCTCTGCACAAATGATGGACATAGGAGGACTTCTGCTCCATCAAGACTGCCTGTGTTATTCCGTGGCTGTAACGGGGATGTCCAGGACTGCTTAGTCAGAGGCACGAACCAGAGTCAGAAAGCATCCTCTTAAGTTCTTCTTCACATGTGAGTTCAGGCACCTGTCTTCTCACCTGAGCACATTGGAGTTTATTGAATGTGTTCAGACTCTTACTCTCTCCCTGTACTTAATAAGTCTGGGAGCTCCATACCCCTAGAAAAAACATATGACTCATAAAGCCTTTTCTCAACTAAACAGAGTTGAGGGCTATGGTGTTGCCCGAGAGTCTGAGGCTTAAAGAAAATACAGCCGGTGTTCAGGCGGAAGGAAAGAGCATCAGCTACTCCTGGAGGGCTTTTACTGATGCTCCTATGGAATGAGCAATTTCAAAATAAAACCACATGGCTTAAACCTCACTAACTGATTATTTTATTTTCAAGTAATATGCTCTGAAAATCTGCTATGTCTAAAAAGCTATTTCGTAAAACTGAAACAGTTCTGTTTTTTATTCTCTGGTATTTGAAATACTATTAAAACTGTAAATCCTTTAACATTCTACAATATACAAATAGGCAAATATCAATTATATTCTCTAAAAATGTCTGCTCCCATGTTAAAGTTTAATATATAGCAGCAAAACTGGTTACCACCCAATTTTTAACTCATTTTTTGCTTTTGAAATTACATATAAAATTTGTGTTTTGAAGTATTTTCCTAAAACTCAGCATCTTTCTGATATAAATAGACTAGTTGCAAGGTAACTAGAATGAAGTTTGATCTTTAAAACTTTAGCTTTGTGTAAGAATTGATAACAAGAGGCAATTGGGTCTCTCCACGTTATGATATTTATTAATTGTGAATAGCCACATCTATTACAAAGTGGTGAATAATAAAAAGAAATCAAAAAATATCAGCACTCTCTTACCCCACACGTACAGTTTATATGCAAATAAATTTTCATAGGTCAGAAAAATGCCTATGATTTCAGATAACCGGTAAAATACTATCTCATTCCAGTTTTAACCTCATTTGAAATTGACTTAAAACTCTTCTCTTAGATTCCTGCTCTGATCAGTGCCCCCTGGTCCCCTCAATGCCTCATTGGATTGCAAACTTATCTGAGGAATTGAATATTCTTTTCCATTTCTTCTCTTTAAGGTATCTGTGATAGTGCTTTTTATGCAATGACCACTTGGTACAATTCAGTATTAGTTTCAGAAACATCTTTAGTTAGGAACAAATCAAGGAAACAGATGTGAGGAATGTGGGGATGCCTAGCTGATGGTGCTTCAGGGATTCCTCACGTGAGTCTTGTCATAGAATAGTTTAAAGAATAAAGCAGCATTAGTCAGTTCAAAAGTGTGGGGTGAACATAATTCTAAATAATGATGGAGACGTAAAAACAAGAAGCCACTTGAATTTCGTTGAAAGGTGTTAGACACATCAAAGGGCTGGGAAAAAACATTGTTTAATGTAAGTTCTTTCTAAACTCTAAGGCAACAAGTAATATGAATTTACATGATAATTATAAACCACAAAACAACAATTCACAAGACAAGTAAACAACTAAAGTAGAAACCAGAGTAAGAAAAATAGAGGTTAAAGCAGAGATGGAGAGAGATGGTTGGGGTCAGAAACCATGGCTTAGTCATCCTTGAAGTCTCCCTCAGACTCTGATCATTCCTAGCGCTCAGTAAAGAGTTTGACCCCATGAGCCTGGGGAGGGCCAAAGTGAGAGGTGGTTGGGAGGGGAGACAATGCAAGGATACCCTTGTGGAGGCACTGACATTGAAAATCAGTGACATTTTTGCCAAGGTGTTTACCATATTCAAGATTATTCTGGAAAGTTAAGGATTTTTCTGGAATGTACATTTTCATTTTATGGAAACTCCAACTAGCCCAGAGAAAGATTTAGACATTTTAGCTTTAGAAATAAAGAGAGGGGCCAGCCCGGTGGTGCAGCAGTTAAGTGAGCACGCTCCGCTACGGCAGCCCCGGGTTCAGAGGTTTGGATCCCGGGCGCACACCAATGCACCGCTTGTCGAGCCATGTTGTGGCGGCATCCCATATAATGTGGAGGAAGATGGGCACAATTGTTAGCCCAGGACCAATCTTCCTCGGCAAAAAGAGGAGGATTGGCATTGTAAGTTAGCTCAGGTTTGATCTTTCTCATAACACAAAAAAAAGAAAGAAAGAAATTATGAGAAACTTTTTTGTCAGTTTTAATAATGAAAACCAATTAGCAACTGGGAAACAGTTACAATTTGAGACGAGAATGTGAAGAAAGAATTAGACGTCACATGTTGTTGCTTTCCTCTGGGGCAGTAAGACTTGCAAGGGGAATGAAGTTCCATCTTTGCTCTATTGAGTTTGAGAAGGTGTAAAATTCATTTGTGCTGGGCAACACTGTTGACCTGTGGAGAAAAACAAATGGTTCAAGCAGCTGATCTAAAGGAATAACTGAACTCATAAAAGTTTTTAGCTTATAAAGTGTGCTTCCACTCTATTTAACTTTACTGGACATCCATTGACCTCTATGTGCAAGGTATTTGTGGTAGGTATCGAAGGAAATATAAAGAATTATACGGTTCCAAGCTCCTCCACATACATGAAATTGTTTGCAAGATATAATTTGATTCTGCCAAGGTATTTAGTGTATGTTGTATTACAGAACCTTAAAAAAAATGAGAATGTTATCGAGAAATTGTAATTAAGGACAGCTTCTTAGGAGAGGTAGACTAGATCAAGTCCTCAAAGGGACCACTTTTGAGCAGGTGGAGGGAAGAAAGAGTGAGGATTTCAGATGGGAGAAGAGAGGAAAGGTACTGAAGCAGAAAGGAACATGGCATTTGGGCATGGGAGTGGGGAGGCCATGACAGGCACAGTCTTCCCGTGACTGAGAGGCAGCTCAGTTTCCTCCTGCAGGAACCCAGCACTGCTTCCCACCTCCTGGCCTCCTCCACCTGCAGACTCCGTGGTTGAGCCAAGGCCTATCTTTTTTGTGTGTGTGAGGAGATCAGCCCTGTGCTAACATCTGCCAATCCTCCTCTTTTTTTGCTGAGGGAGACTGGCCCTGGGCTAACATCCATGCCCACTTTCCTCCACTTTGTATGGGATGCTGCCACAGAATGGCCTGCCAAGCGCTACGTTGGTGCGCACCCGAGATCCTAACCGGCGAGGCCCGGGCCACCGCATTGGACCACGCATGCTTAACAGCTTGCGCCACCGGGCCGGCCAAGACCTATCTTATCTGGATCGCTGCCTAGTCTTCCAACAGGTCCCTTTCCTTCAGTCTTAATTTCTTCTAATCTTTCCTTCACAATGCCTCCAGAGTTACCTTCTAGAATCCAAATTTGCTTAAATCTGATATCTGCTTAGACTCCTTCAATGACTGCTCAGAGCATCCGAGAGAACATTCAGACTCCTGAGCTGGACACGCAGGCTTTCTCTTGCTGTCGTCATCTTTAGCCTCATCACCCACTGTGTCCTACATGTTCGCTTTGTTCCAGCCTTAAAAATACCCCCATTTTCTGAAAGCTTTAGCATCCTTTATATCTGTCTTTTTATATGTGTTTCTTCTGCACTCCTACCTCCTTTATTAATCAACTTAATTCCTATTTCTTGATCTAAACTCATATCAAATGTTCCTTCCTCTTGGAGACATTTCCTGAGAGGTCTCCATCTAGAGACCCATTTTGATGTCCCCACTCTGGGACCCTGTACTTATTTCCTTTTCCATAACTGTTGTTTTATTCTTGTCTCATAGACAGTGAGCTCCTTAAATCTGAGACGATCCTTCTTCTTGATGAATAAATGGCCAGCAACAGGATACATTGGAGCATATGAGGAAGCCATTTGGTGTAAAACTAATTGGGCCTGACCTTGTTTTTTTTTTCTTTTCCCCAAAAGGGGCCTGTAGCCTCTGTTCATCCATTGTATATCCGCTTTAAGCAATTAACGTGTCCCAAAGACAAAAGCAATGCCCTTAAGGTGTAAATGCAACTTCCCCCACATTAGCATTTCCTTAAGGATAAGCATTTCTCCATAGGCTAGGATTTGATTGCTGCGATCATTCCGTGACCACCAAACTTGAGACAACAGCCACGCCCATGGAGACAGCACACCTGATACCCATAGTGTCCATCAATCCACGTGCCAACAGGTCAATGTCGTGGCTATTGTAAAAGGGACATTGCAATCACATGTGGTACATGCTCTTTGATGGTATATAACCACACTATACACCCCACTTCTTTGCAGTGCTCCATTTCTTTGTGAAAAGACTCTCCTGGGCTATATGATCCTCAAAGCTTGGCTCATAATAAACTCACCCCAATTTTGATTTATTGGTTGGTTATGGATTATTTGTGACGATATTCTATTTGTCCCTCCAGTATCTAAACACCGTACCTGACACCTTTGGTGCACTCAGAAAATGTTTGATGAGTGAATAAGTATGTGTGAGACCACACAGGCTGGATCAGAAGGGGCTTTTTAGGGAGTGGTAGAAAATTCGCTCACATTCCTACCATAGTGGTTGAGGCTGTGGGCTTTGGACTAGTTTGTCTGGGCATCAATCCCAGTTATTCCACTTTTAACTGGAGAACCTGTGGAAATATTTACTCTCTGAACCTTAGTTTCCTCATCTATCAAAAGGGGCTACTGAAAACTCCTGTCTTGTAACGTTTTAGTGAGATTTACATGCATTAACTTATGTAAAGTACTTAGAAGAGCTCCTGGCACATAGTAGGCACTTAAATGTTAGCTGTTATGTTATCATTATTGCTCTTATATATAAGCAATATTCTGGTTTTGAAAAGATGCTTTCATAATATAGTTGCTCCTCATTATTTGTGGATTCCGTGTTTGCACACTTGCCCACTAGCTAAAATGTACTGGCAGCCCCCAAATGAACACTCTCAGGGCTTTCATGTCCATTTGCAGATATGCACAAAGTGGTGAGAAATTTGATTCACTCGACGTGCACGTTCCCAGCTGAGGGGGAACAAGGTGCTGCTCTGCCCTCTTGTTTCAGCCCACATTGTAAACAAGTGTCCTTCTTGCAGTCTATTTAGTGCCTCATTTCTTATCTTTTTGTGCATTATGTTGGTGACCTTGCCATTTACTATGTCCCCCATGTGTAGTGCTGCAATGCTGCCTGGTGTTCCTCAGGGCAAGAGGCTGTGACGTGCCTTTACTGAGAAAGTATGTGTGTTCGACAAGCTACTATCAGACACGAGTTACAGTGCTGTTGGTGTGAGTTCAATGTTAATATATCAACAATATATATTAAATAAGGTGACTTTAAAGAGAACACACAGAGAACAAGGTAATGTACTGATGAGTTGAAGAAAATGTGACTAAGGCTTACAGAAACCTAACACTGCATTTCCCGTAGGAGCAGTGGGTCATATTCACCGATTCAGTGTACACAATGACCTTATAGAATGTCACACTGTGCAGAAAGAGAACTGACTGTATCTTATGTAATCCTCACATACTCCTTTATAGCAGGCAGGGTATGGAACAGGGTGTCCACATTTTACTATTAAAGTAAGGCTATTAAAGACATTGTGAACCAAGTGGAGAATTTAAAATGTCTTGTGTTCAGCATAAGAGTCATGAGTTTTTGAGCGAGGAAGATCTATGATGCACTGATGTTTAAGGAACAGTTACCTGGCAAGAGAATGTAGTATTGAGAGGAAGAGGGAGAACTGATCTGGAAAGGAGAACCAGCTGTTAAACTCTCCACGTATTCCCATTGCTAGGTGAGGAGATTCGGAGCTAAGGTGCTGATGTGATAAAGGAAAAGTAGCAGCCAAAGGATAAAATAATGGATTTGGTAACCATATATAGGGTGCAAATCAGGCTGTGGTTCTCAAAGTGGAGTCCTTGGACCAGCAGCATCAGCATCACCTGGGAACTGGGCTGAAATGCAAATTGTCAGGTGCTGCTGCAGACCTGCTGAACTGGCAAGTCTGGGGTGGGGCCTGGCAATCTGGGTTTCAACAAGGCCTCCAGGTGCTTCTGGTGCCCATCAAGTTTAAGAACCAATGAATTAGGGGCCGGCCCCGTGGCTTGGCGGTTAAGTGCGCACGCTCTGCTGCTGGTGGATCAGGTTCGGTTCCTGGGCGCGCACCAAGGCACCACTTCTCCTGCCATGCTGTGGCCAAGTCCCACATACAGCAACTAGAAGGATGTGCAGCTACGACACACAACTATCTACTGGGGCTTTGGGGGGAAAAATAAATACATAAAATCTTCAAAAAAAAAAAGAACCAATGAATTAGAAAAACGATTCCAACACATCACTATGTCCAGGTAAGCTGCAAGGCAGGAGGTGGTATTTGTTTGGAGGATAAGATGCATTTTATTTTTATTTTTTTGTGTGAGGACGATCAGCCCTGAGCTAACATCCATGCTAATCCCCCTCATTTTGCTGTGGAAGACCAGCTCTGAGCTAACATCCGCTGCCAATCCTCCTCCTTTTATTTTCCCCCAAAGCCCCAGTAGATAGTTGTATGTCATAGTTGCACATCCTTCTAGTTGCTGTATGTGGGATGCGGCCTCAGCGTGCTCGGAGAAGCCGTGCGTCGGTGCGCGCCCGGGATCCGAACCCGGGCCGCAGGTAGCGGAGCGTGTGCACTTAACTGATAAGCCACGGGGCCGGCCCAAGGTGCATTTTAAGTTTCAGGAAATAGTAGTTCAGCATCTATTTCATCGTAAGGATTCCAGAGATGCCATTTTAGCTCTCTGGTGTGAAGCTCTTTTGTCCACAATATGTTCTCCTTTAGAGAGCCCTTGATAAGTTATTTACCACTTCCCACATGTTCTGAGAGTCTCTTCTTTCTTGAAATCCCCTTTCAGACTTGAAAACGTACTTTATTTTTGTGCATAATCTCCTCTATTTAAAATCTGGATTTCTCTTCCTGTAGGATCCTGTGTGGCACATGTAGCCTTACTGTAAATTTGGAATGCCATTGATTTGTTCCAACACCTTAGAATGTTTTAGAACTTAGAACCTGATGAATAGAGAATTTATATGCTTCTGTTTAGGATTCATATTTTTCAGATGTCTAGAGGTATCCCAACTTGCCAGTAATGTGGCTTTAGGTTTAGCAGAACTTGAAAATCTGAATATACTAGAAAACGAATTACATCTCTCATACTAACATTTACAAAATAAATGATCACAATGTTAACTTACCAATAAGCACTTTCTATATTCTAGGCTCTATATTATGCTTACATAATAAACATGATAAAGTTTCAAAGAGGAGCCAATTAACTTTTGAGCAAAAGCTTGACTTGAGTGTATATTGGCTTCATTTTGACAGTTGTAGCCTTAATATTATAGTACTGTTTTCTTTTTCTGGGAATCAGATAATCTTGTTGTTGGGGGAAGAGGGAGAATCTCCCTCTGCCCTTTCCCTTAAGGTTCTTATGGCTGGCCAAATAATTAACAAGCCAAGTTAGCAGGAGAAAATAATAACAAGTTTAATAACATGTATACATGGGAGAAACTCAGAAATGAGCAACGCATCCCTCTGTCTAAGCTGCCTGCTTAAGTATTGCAGTTAAAGGCGAGGAACGTGTTGGGGGTGGGTAGTGGTCTGGGACCTCAGAGGGCAAGAGGCAACTCACATGGAGATAGAAATGCAAATGTTTGCCTGACAACTCCTCTCAGGGTCATCTATAGATAATGTGGAGGGAGAGATAAAGTTTTTGATATAAGGGGCTTGGTGTCTTTCCTTTTGTAACCGCTATCCTACATTATCTTTACAGCCATCATGATAATAACTCCTTCCTGAAACAGATCTTTTGTTTTAAATTCTTTAGGTAGTCTGGGAGGGGAAACTCAAATATTCTTCCTGAGCTCTCTGAGTCCTTATTGTCTTCAGCTCGAAATAATCTGCATACCAGAGTGGTGCCTCCTGGGGTAACTTGCCCTGAGCACCATCAGTTCCCTCCTCTGAAACTTTCCTAGAAGTTTCACAGTCCTTTTGAAAATTAAAGACGTTTCATAGTCCAAAAGCTGAGTTGGTAGATTGTTTCATCTCACTGAGCACATTTCTTAGTCCTGATAATAGATAGTTCAATTAAGTACATTTTAGAAGGTGGTGATGCAGGTGGGCTCTCAAGGTTACACCTATATCGTGGAAGCAAGCAATCAAGTATTTAATGGAAGCATTTCTATGTAAACGAAAGAAAAACAAGGTTAATGGTTGGAGCAAGTTGTAAAGCAGTTTCTGAGTTTAGAGGACAGCCAGATAAGATTTTTAGATGTCAGCGTCAAAGCAGCTTTTGCAGTTTAAAATGTCTCTGATGATGTCATCGGGTAATCTCTTAAGTTTATAGCAAGTCCATCAGCTTCAGTTTGAAAGGCTTCAGGAAAAAGGGCAGGTTCAGTTTTCAGCGATTCCAAATGAAAATGATGGAAAAAATAAAAAACGTTAGTTTGGACATCTGTAGCCAGATATTTTAGGAGACTAGAAGAAATCAGGATCCAGTCAAGTCAACAATATAAAACAAAAACCTTAAAAGACAATTAACAAAACCAGGATCTAATATCCGCAAATCTACACTATAGTTTTTACAGAAATATAATTTTTCTTTCTAAAATCACCCTCATTTTTATCAAAGATGGACAAATTAAAACTAAGTAGTTTGCAAAATAAGTCTAGTTCCAATAGAGTTGGCCCAATTATTTACATAAGTACAGCAAGAATGGCAATTGATCACATAGGCTCTTTTAAATCTGCTTTGCTGGAACTTTTTATAAGGAATCTCAGATTGAACTTTAAAGGCCTCTCCAGGCCAGGAAAGCCAAGCCAAAATTTTGTTATCAGACTTTGCCTGTAATACCTACAGATTTGGGTGAACTCCTCTCTTCCGAGGTTCCCCCAAAATATTTCGAGGTTCCTTGTGCTTGCCAGATAAGTGACATTCTTTACTTATCCTGGTAAGCGCTGCTTGGAACATAAGGTACCAGGGCAATGTTTCCACGTGGCTTTATTCCATAAAGTCCAATCTTCATTCCTCAAAAGCTGTATGGTTATATCGCAAATATGATGTTCCAGTCACAGCCTTGGTAATAGAACCAGTGTTTCCAATTGTGTCCTGTTATAAGGAGAAGAGATTCTTATTGAACTTATGCAAATAACTATATTGCCATGAAAACAACAATACTCACTAAGAGTTTCCAAATTCGAGGGATCAGATAGAGAGAAAGATAAATATTTCAATTTTACTTACAAAAATATTATTTACCAAATTGTTATAAGTCATAGCTAGCTCAGGAGAAAAGAGAAAAAGTTTTCCTTAAATCTAAAAAAACAAAATATTAAAAATTCAGCAATACTTCAAATGAAAAATAATAAAAATTATAATCATCCTTATCAGTTCATTCAGTCCTGTGTAATCCATTCTTGATCCCAATCTTTTTGTGAGCAGTTTCATGAAGTTATCAGTCTTTCCATCAGCTTTCTGTAATTTCTTACCAAGTTCAGTTTTATTATCAGAAAGTTTGTCAGAAACCTGTACTCCAGTGTAAATGTCAGAGTCCTTTCCATGAATTTTTCTGAAGTTGAAACATTTTGCAAGGGCATTAGAGCAAAGAAATAAGTCTGTAAACAAGACCTCAAAATGGCAATTGACAGAGGAATTTGGTTAATTTTGTGACATACAACACTTTAAAATAATAATAACCAGAATTATGACTGATAATCAGGACAGATCAGAATTTCAGTAATGTTATACAATTTTAAAACACCTATGTCAATAACATTTGCCCACATAACAGCGCCTAAGCAGACTTACCATCACTTGTCTGACAATGCTTTCCATGTAATTTAACATACGGAATAAGCCTAATAAATTTAGTATCTTTCCCTTTGTAGGAAGAGAGCAAATTTCTTTGAGAAGTTCCAGGGCCCTTTGAAAATTCTCAAAGAAAAAAAGTAAAAAAAAAGACTTTATTTATATGAATTTTGGGGAGCTTGTCAAAAATAGAAAACGTTAAAGCAAAGAGAGCATTGACAGTCCAAACATTTTAATAGAGAGACCTCAGTCTTTTGAACGCAGGAAATCATTTTAACAGATTTTTTTTTTCCGTCTTTTAGGTAGACTTACCCAAAGGTAAAGAAAAATCTTTTATAACCTCTTTATCAAGTTCAAGAAAATTATCCTTTTAAGAGAAAGAAGACCAAATTATAATTTTGTACCAGCTTCCTTCTGATATTAAAACTCATTTACTTAATTAAATTCATTTCAATCTGAGCCAACTTGACCATACAAAAACTGCTTTTCCAGAATTCCTCTTCCACAAACCTATAACTTTCTTTTTACATTCAGAATTTGTCCCATGTCTTTCTTTTCCCTCCTAGTTCTTGAAGACAAATTTATCTTTCTTAATCAATCAAATAAAATATCTCCATTCTTTGTTCCTTCTTTATACATCTTACTTTCCTTGTACACAGACATAATTTTCTTAATATTTAGTAGCTTCAATCACATATACTAATTAGAAATTTTAACTCTTAGAAACTCCAATTTGTAAGTAAAAACTAAGTAAACAATTATAAACTTTCTTTTACATTAGGATCTTGTAGCTTGGAAAATTTATAAAGACTTCATAACTTCTAGAAATATGTTCCTTTATAGTACAATCTTTTAATAAAACACACGTTTACCAATAGACCCAAAACACCTTTTAGTTTTCCTGTAATGAAAAGCCAAAAGTAGACAAACGTAAGTTTAGCAATCAATGTCTAATATCTTATCTTATTTGGAAATGATAATACTCAGTGAATTTTTATCACAAAATTTAGCAAAACTCTAAAGTCACCAAAAAGAGTTTGGAAGCTGTAACCACCATAACACATAATTATTGTTTAAAGTTCACCCAACATTCATCTTTTTCACAACTATTTAGTTACTTGTTCCCAATAATTATTTAGATTGTCTATAAGACTTCATAAGACATTAGATAAAATTAGCCATCATTTAAATTACTATTTTTGTTAACCAGTTCTGTAATAGAAATAACATCAGTTTTTTGTACAAAACTTCATGTAAATTTCATCACCTCTTATACCTTTAACCATAGTTATCATTAAGATTTTTATTAATAGATCTGGGTCTTCTGATTTTGGACAAGGGAAGAATTCCCAGTCAGACATTTTAAAATATACTCAGGCAAAGTTGATGTAACCTCTTTATATAAAATTAGCTCAAACATTCCAACCTTTATAATCTTATCAACACTTACACTTTTACATGTTCTCAATTCAATTGTAACCTGAGTCAAGCTCTTAAGGCTATTTAAATTTTTCCCCTCCTTTTTCTGGCCCTTTTTTAGGTACCAATTAAACAATTGTGTGAGAGCTCTCAAAACATATTTTTTTCCCCCAATTTAGAAGTTTTCCCAATTCAAAGAATCCGTCATCTGGCCATTGACGAGTAGGATCTTCATTTGTATATTTACTCCAATAGTGACTCGATCCAATAAGACTTTTTAAGAAAGACCCAGAGGTAACTTTCCACGCTTAGAATAAATCTTTACCGTGGACGCAAGAGGCGTCCCTGGTGAGGGCGCAGATGATGTAGCCCCCATGATCCACAGAATTCACTCCCAAAGATATTCAGAGAAAGTAAAGACCTTCGTTGCACAGGCGGTAAGGATGGTGTAGTGAAAACGGTGTCTCCGGTCTCCCACAATAGTGTGGGACGCCTCCAGTCACAGACCCGCTACGCTAATCTGTGACATCGGGCAGGTGATACTGGTATGGGATTTTTCCAGCACTAACAAGCAACGAAGGTTAAGACGACAAAAGCCCTTATGGACTGGGCCCTTTATGACAAACTCCCCTGAGAGCTTGGCACAGCCAGACAAAGAGACAGTTCAGAACCCCAGTCTATTCGACTGGCCACCAAGGGGCACCCCAGTAAATGCACCTTCCATATGGTGGAGACCAAGGAGGATATTCTCACTTGGCACAAAGCCAAGTTGTCTCAGGACACAGAACAAGACAGAAGGAAAAACCTCATCCGGTTTTTTTCTTATGTGCACAATGACAGCTTTAGCCATGCCTTAGGTCTGTTGGAGCCAGAATAATACCTAGGAGGGGAGGTGTCACGGGGTTGGGGACTGTGTGCTTTACAGAGTACCTCGTCATTGCATGGACATTTTCTTGCAGTTGACGGGGGACCTGTGTCATCTACCCCGTTCCGTGACCCAACTTATCCTGTCACGGGAGTTTCCTGAAAGTGGCGAGCGCCCTAATGGCTCTTAACCGCTCGACCCGTGCCCACCAAATTTGTGGCCTTTTTGGCTTCCAAGATGCCCTTGGCAATGGCCTTCACTTCATGTGCATATTAACCCACAGCAAAGTTTGTCTAAATAGACGCCAGTCTGGTGAGACCCACAAACTCACCAGTCTGTGGGGCCGGCCCAGACATTAGGCTTATAGGGTCTATGCCTGCGTCCTACACTATGGTATTTCCTTCTTATGACACACGATACAAAAGACAAAGACAAAAGAGAAAAACAGAGACTATCTCTGGGAGGAAAAGGGATCAAGATCAAAACCAAGAGTACTCTATCAAATGTACCAGCGTCACTAAAAGCACAAGAAACTCGTTTCCCAAATATTTTCTCCTGCCAATCTAAATTTAGAAAGAGAAAAAAATTCTCACCACTTCCTTCCACCGGACTCCACAGGTAGAGATTCTGGGAGGCTGACGTGGTAAGAAGTCTTATATTTTGCCGACTTTCGTCAGGCGTTCCCGTATCTCATCATCTGAAGTAATCCAGGGAGAAGGCAGTTCTTCCAGCCAGAGAACGCAACTTGCCAGCCAGTGTAGCCCCACGTTGGGCACAAAAACTGTTGGGGGAGAGAGAGAATCTTCCTCTGTCCTTTTCTTAAGGTTCTTATGGCTGGCCAAATAATTAACAAGACAGGTTAGCAGGAGAAAATAAAACCAAGTTTAATAACATGTATACATGGGAGAAACTCAGAAATGAGCAACTCGTCCCTCTGTCTCAGCTGCCCGCTTAAGTATTGTAGCTAAAGACGAGGAAGGTGTTGGGGATGGGTAGTGGTCTGGGACCTCAGAAGGCAAGAAGACAACTCACATGGAGATAGAAATGCAAATGTTTGCCTGACAACTCCTCTCAGGGTCATCTATAGATAATGTGGTCAGGGAGAGAGAGAGTTTTTGATAAAAGGGGCTTGGTGCCTTTCCTGTTGTAACCTCTATCCTACATTATCTTTACAGCCATCATGATAATAACTCCTTCCTGAAACAGATCTTTTGTTTTAAATTCTTTAGGCAGTTTGGGAAGGGAAACTCAAATATTCTTCGTGAGTTCTCTGAGTCCTTATTGTCTTCAGCTCGAAATAATCTGCATACCAGAGTGGTGCCTCCTGGGGTAGCTTGCCCTGAGCACCATCACCTCCATTTATAAGGATGCACCCATTATATAGATTCTGTACAAAATTGCAAAGATCACTTTTTCCTTTTCAACATTTATTTGTTTTAACTTTTAATAGTGAGAACCTTAGTGTTGGGTAAACTGCTGCACAATTACTGGAAATGCTGAGAGTCTTTTTGAAAAGTGCAGAAGTCTAAAGATAATGAAAAGTACATTTTTCGAATGTCAAGTCCCTTGATGATTTGATAAGCATCTGTCTAGTTGTACCCAGAAGAGATGGAAGATTAAACACCAGCACAGCACACAAGGAAACAGGCTGCAAACTTGAGGGCTTCCCATGGACCACAGAGTGCCTGGCTGACTCTTGGAGATTAAATCTGGGCTTTGTCCATGGGTGGACCCTGAGAGGAAAATTTTGCTTAAATGACCAGAGAATAGACAACGTTTTATGTTGATAATAATACTTACCATGTAAATTTCTTTATAAATCTTTGAATAAAATAAAAATTTATAACCCGCATATAAATTAACTCTTACTGACAAGCCCCACAGCCTTCTCTAGAGAGCTCAACAGAAAATATCTCCGCTGACTGTGAATTGTTCTTCTCTGAAAGCCAGCCAGCACTTCACTGATAGCCCTGGATAAGGAAGGCCAGATACAATTCTTTGAAGATGTTTAGCTGAATTCAGAACCAAAAATCCTACCTCCAGTTGGCTCCTCTGTGAGAATGGATGGCCGGCCTTGTTTCACAGCCTGAGCAATTGAGGTTTCAGATGAGATAAATTGCTTTGTTCCCTAGGGATGGAAAAGCTGGACTGTGACATCGATTCAATGCTGAGACTTTGCAGGTAAAGATAGGGCCATAGAGGGGAATAAAGATTTCAGCAAATTGGATTTTTGTTCTCAACAGTGGAAATAATTTAAGAAGCAGATAGTCTCTCACTCCAACTTCTCTTCCCTGTTCTCTGTCATATCACTGTAAAAATTCTCTCTATGAAAATTTCAATCTTTTTTCTTTGTAGTGTGTTTATTATCATCTTCACGAATTCTTTGACTTCACCACCTTTCTGGCACCACAACATTAGCCATTGAGATATTATTATAGATTCAGTTTTGCAATTTCATCCCCTTATCTCTATTTCGTCTGTCATTTCATAGTTTTAGTTCTTATTTTATCTTATGCTTGAAAACATTTGAAGCTTACAGTGTGTAACAGTTCCTTATTTTCTCAAATTTTTATCTAAGTGCCCTCAACTATCACTTTTTTTTAGAAAAGAAGTGAAATACATAACAGAACAATACACTGTAATAAATTGACCACTCATAATATTAAGTTCAACCTGAAATCCCTCCTCACTTAACAGAGACCATCTTTTATAATTCACAATGCTTTTGTCTGGGCAGGGTCAGTTTATCAATGATTTTTGGATGTTTTAAACCACATGAGATGAATACAATATAAGGTAAAATTGTTAATCTTGCAGAAGTTGTAGAATTTCCTGATGCTTAGGGGAGTTGGTGGTGGAGAACCTGAATCATATGAAAAGTAGTTGATTAATTAGCACCTGAGTTTGTTAATTTGGTAAAGATGATGATGAGACATACATGTTGAAAAGATAACTTTGCATATCAGAGTATTGTCAGAGGCCACTGGGAAAATTCATAATATTTTCAAATACTACAAAAAAATGATCATTTTTTCATAAAAGATGTGATACATGACGGCATCATATACTTCTGTCAGAAAATTTGCAATGAAGAAAATTAACACTTCAGTCATTTTAATTCTAACAATTTGTTCATGCTTACTAGTAGGTTAAAAAACTTTTTAGAAATAAAGTGAGGGCTGGCCCGGTGGCTTAGCGGTTAAGTGCACGCGCTCCGATGCTGGTGGCCCGGGTTCGGATCCCGGGCGTGCACCGACGCACCGCTTCTCTGGCCACGCTGGGGCCGCGTCCCACATGCAGCAACTAGAAGGATGTGCAACTACGACATACAACTATCTACTGGGGTTTTGGGGGAAAAATAAATAAATAAATAAATAAATAAATAAAAAAAGAAAGAAAGTGATAAGTGATGTACTTGCTTAATTTTTAATTTCTTTTAGTAAGAAAACTTTTTCATATTTTTAAAAAATATTTATTTGTATTTATTTTATGCTGAATTTATTCCTGGGCCAAAGATTTTTTTTTTTAATTAACTAACACCCATTCTTTTCAAACTCTTTCAAAAAGTTGAAGAGGAGAGAATACCCCTAAAGTCATCCTATGGGATTAACACTACCCTGATATCAAAGCCAAAGACACTAAGAGAAAAGAAAACTATAGGTCAATATCTTTGATGAATATTGATATAAAAATCCTCCATAAAACAGTAATAAACTAAATCAATCAACATATTAAAAGGATTATACAGCATTTTTCAGTGGGATTTACTCCTGGAATAAAGGATGTTTCAATATATGAAAATGAATCAATGTAATAAACCACATTAGCAGAATGAAGGAAAAAAACACATGATCATCTCAATGGATGCAGAAAAGGCGTTTGACAAAACTAAACATGCTTTCATGCTAAAACCACTAAAAAACCCCTCAGAGTAAAAGGAAACTACTTCAACATAATAAAAGCCATATATAGAAATCCACAGAGAACATCATATTCAAGGGTGAAGGAATGAAAGCTTTTTCTCTAAGATCAGGAACAAGGCAAGAAGGCCCATTTTCACCACTTCTATTCAACATGGTATTAGAAGTTCTAGCCAAGGTAAGTAGGCAAGAAAAAGAAAGAAATAGCATCCAAATTGGAAAGGAAGAAGTAATATTATATTTGTTTACAAATAGTATCTTATATGCTGAAACCCCTAAAAATTCCACCAAAAATTTGTTAGAACTAGAAAATTCTGCAGAGTAGTGGGACACAAAATCAACATGCAAAAACTAGTTGTTCTTCTATACATTAATAATAAGTAATCTGAAAAAGAAATTTAAAAACTTTACATTTTTATTTACAATAGCATCAAAAAGAGTAAAATACTTAAGAATCAACTTACTCAAAGAGGTAAAAATTCCAGTGATGGTTTTGCAATATTAGAAAAATCTATCCTAAAATTCATATGGACTCTCAAGGGACCCTGAATAACCAAAACAATCTAGAAAAAGAAGAACAAAGTTAGAGAACTCACACTTCCTGATTTCAAAACTTGCTATAAAGTAATCAAAACAGTGTGGTATTGGCGTAAATACACACACTATGCTAATGAAATAGCACAGAGACCCCAGAAATAAAACTTTGCGTATATGGTCCAATGATTTTTGACAAAGGTACAAAGATCATTCAAAGGAGAAAAGATCAGTTTTTCAACAAATGTTGTTGGGAAAACTGGATACCCACATGCAAAAGAACGAGGTTGGACCCTTACTTTACACCATATACAAAAATTAACTCAAAATGGATCAAAGATATAAATGTTAGAGTTGAAGCTATAAAGTCCTTAGAAGAAAACACATGGTAAAAGCTGTGTGTCATTGGGTCCAAATGCCATTGTAACAATGATTTCTTTATGACACCAAAGACATAAGTAACAAAAAAAATAACAAATTTTACTTCATCAAAATGAAAAAGATTTCTGTATCACAAGATACTATCAACAGAGTAAAAAGGCAAACCATAGAAAGATTGAAAATATTTGCAAATCACAAATCTGATAAGGGATTAATATCTAGAATAAATAAAGAACATCTACAACTCAACAATAAAAAAACAACTCAATTTAAAAATGCACAAAATACTTGAATAGACATTTCTCCAAAGAAGATATAAAATGAACAGGAAACACATGAAAAGATGCTCAACATCACTAAGTATCAGGAAAATGTGAAATAAAACCACAATGAGATACCTTTTCACACCCATTAGGATAGTTACTATCACAAAATCAGAACATAACAAGTGTTGGCAAGGATGTTGAGAAATTGGAACCCTTGTGCTCTGAGTGTGAGAATATAAAACTGTGGAAAACTGTGTGGCAGTTCCTTCAAAAATTAAAAATAGAATTACTATATGATCTAGAAATTCCACTTATGGGTTCTGAAATAATAAAAATCATATTTATCAGCCTCTGTGTCCAGTTCTTGGCACAGAGCTCCTAAAACCTTTGTAATTTCCCCAGTGATAAGAACACTAGGAGAATCTTTTGTTCTATTGAGGCTACTCTGGGTGGGCTCCTGGATGCCTCCTGAATGGGGGCTGGTCACCAGAAAGACCAAGCCCTGATTAGAAGCTTGGAATTTTTAGCCCTACCCCTTATCCTCCAGAGAGAGGAGAGGAGCTGGAAATTGAGTTAATAATTGATCATGCCTATGTGAGAGAGCCTCCATAAAAATCCCAAGAGAAGGCGGTTCAGAGAGCTTCCAGGTTGGCAATGACAAGGACTGCTTGGAGACTGGTGTACCTGGAGATGGCATGAAAGCTCTGTGTACCGTCTCCATACCTTTCCCTATGCACCACTTCCAACAGGCTGTTCTTGAATTATATCCTCTTATAATAAACTGGTGACCTAGTAAATGTTTCTCTGAGTTTTGTGAGCCACTCTACCAAATTAATCAAACCCAAGGAGAAGGTTGTGGGAACCTCTGGTTTTTAGCCAGTAAGTCAGAAGTATAGGTAACAGCCTGGGCTTGTAACTGGCATCTGAAGTTGAGGCGAGGTTGGGTGGGTGTGCAGACTTATAGGACGGAGCCATCAACCTGTGGAATCTGATGTATCTCTGGGTTGTCAGCATCAAATTGAGTTGAATTATCTGGCGACCAGCTGGCATTCCAAGAATTGCTTGTTGGAGGCGTGGGGAACCCTCCTACATGTGAAAAAGTGAATCTGAGAACACCATTTATGGGTATACACGCAAAAGAACTGAACGCAGAGGTATAAAGACATATATGTACACCCGTGTTCTTAACAGCATTATTCAAAATAGCCGGAAGCTGGAATCAAGCCAGGTGTCCATCAATGGACGAACTGACAAAAAAATGTGGTGTATACACATAGTGGAATACTCTTCACCCTTAAAAAGGAAGGAATTCTGACACATGCTATGACATGGATGAACCTTGAGGACTTTATGCTAAGTGAAATAAAGCCAGTCACAAAAGGAAAAATACTGTATGATTCCACTCATATAAGGTACTTAGAGTAGTCAAATTTATAGGAATAGAAAGGAGAATGGTGGTTCCCAGGGGCAAGAGGGAGGGATAACAGGGAGTTGTTGCTTAATGGGCACAAAGTTTCAGTGCAAGGTGAAAACAGTTCTGTGGAAGGTTGGAGGTTATGGCTACACAACTATGTGAATGTATTGAATGACACTGAACTGTACACTTAAAAATGGTTAAAATTTTATGTTATGCGTATTTTATGACCATTAAAAAATTAATTATTATCAACAAATGAACAAACACTAGCTACATGCGATAGCATGGATGAATATCACAACCATAAGGCTGCATAAAAGAAATTATATTCAAAAGACTATATATTTTATAATTCCATTTATATAAAATCCAAGAAAGAAACAAAACCGAGGTCTGGCTTCTAGTAATGGTGGAGTAGCCTGTTGAACTAACACTCTCACAGATAACAATGATAAAATCTGCACAAAATATTATATATATTTATACAGACTCGTGTGGCTATATGTAATACACATAAAATAAATGTGTACTTGTGTGTATGTATAAATCACTTCCAAAAGCAAGCAGAACTGAGAGGGAATCTTCCTTTAAATGATGGGAATTGCACCAGGAGATATTTGCAAGCTTGAGTCTTTTGCCTCAAAGCATTCCAAAATCTGCACATGGCCTAGACAGGGGAAAAACTACAGTCTTACTTGTCATGTTAGAGGATGTATTTTTGGGCTGGCAGAGTAGCTGGAAAGTTAGGGGAGAAATTCTGGAAGGGAGGGAGCCACAAAGAGGAAAATCGCAAAATATATATGTAAGTCTCTCCCCCACACACTCCAAATTGGCAGATCTTTGAACAACACACATGCAGGGTAGGCCCCAGAAGGCCTAGTGTAAAAATAGCAGTTGGAAGATGAAAGAACTAAACTAGGATTTCAGTTATGCCCACTGTAAATGAGATAGGATTGGAATTTCAGTCTAGCCAAGTTGATTCCCTGCTAGAAAAATAACAAAACTCTTCCAAGGAATACAATAGAATCCGGAGCCTCTATACCTATCTTTCATGATTTCCAGTACACAATTTAAAAGAAGCACGAGATTTGACAAAATAGGAAAATGTAATCCATATGTGACCAAAAGCAGGCAGTAGAAACTCTCCCCAATGTGTTCTAATTAGCAGTCAAGAATACGAAAGCAGTTATTATAAAGGTGATCATGGTGGTAAAGAAAAATATTCCCATAGTGAATGAACAGATGTGGGAACTCAGCAGAGAAGTGGAAATTACACAAAAGAACCAAATAGGAAGATGAAATAAAAAAAATACTTTTGAGTTTACCGGTAGATTAGAAATAGTAGAAAAAACATGAAGATACAGCAATAGAAATTATCCAGTCTGAAGAAAAGAATGTAAAAATTTTGAAGAAAAATGAAGAGAGCCTTATGACCTGTGAGATGATTGAGTCCCAAGCAGAGAGGGGAGAGACAGAAAAATTAAATGAGGCAGAAAGGCAAATCAATAAGTAATAGCATAAAACTTCCAAAATTTGTTGGAAAATCTAAAATTTTAGATCCCAGAAATTCAGCAAACCCACAAAATAAAATATAAAAGAAAAGCATACTTAGGTACACGATAGTCAAGCTACTAAAATCCAAAGATAAAAAGAAATTCTTAAAAGCATCAGGGAAATACACACATACAGTGGAAGACATTACATACAGGGAGAAATACTGTGAATGATGGATGATGTACTATCAAAAACAAAAGAGACAACTCAACAACAAAATGACATCATTCAAGTGCAGAAAGAAAACCCAAAAGTCAACACAAAATTCTACATTTAGCAGAACTCACTTTCAAAAAGGAAGTAGAAGCCATAATAAGATACTGCACGCCTATTAAATGGCTGAAATAAAAAATAAAATTGCAAATACGACGTGCTGGTGAGGACTAGGAGCAATTAGAACTGGGAATGCAACATGATAGTTGCATTCAGAAAACAGTTGAGCAGGTTCTTATAAAGCTAAACATACACTTATTATATGACTCAGATATCCCACTCCTAGGTATTTACTGAAGAAAATTGAAAACTAATGTTTAAACAAAAATCTTTGTGGGAATCTTTATAGCCATTTTATTCATACTTGCCAAAAGCTGGAAATAAACTAAATGTCCTTCATCAGGTGAATGGAGAAAGAAACTGTGTTGCATTGGTACATTAGAATAGTACTTGGCAATAAAAAGGATAAACTCTTTTTTTTGTGTGTGAGGAAGATAAGCCCTGAGCTAACATCCAGTGCCAATCCTCCTCCTTTTTCCCCCCAAAGCCCCAGTAGATAGTTGTATGTCATATTTGCACACCCTTCTAGTTGATGTATGTGGAACACGACCTCAGCATGGCCTGAGAAGCGATGTGTCAGTGCGCACCATGGATCTGAACCTGGGCCGCCAGTAGGGGAGCACACGCACTCAACCGCTAAGCCATGGGTCGGTCCCAGGATAAACTCTTGATTCACACAACAACATGGATGAATCTTGGCTGCATTTCTCTAAGTGAAGGAAGCCAGATTCAAAAGGCTGTATAGAATATGATTCCATTTATATGACTTTCTAGAAAAGGCAGAATTACAGGGATGGAAAATGATCAGTGGTTGCCAAGGGATGGAGTAGGGGAAGGGGTTGAATACAAAGGGATAGCATGAGAGAACTTTGGGAGTGAAAAACACAGCTCTGTATGGTACTGTGGACATGTATGCATGACCATAAAGTCAAAACCCATAGAACTGTACACAGCAAAGAGTGAATTTTACTCTGCAAATTTTAAAAATCAATCAGGATGCTGGGGAACCCAGATGGAATGCAGTGACAAATGAATCTCACTGTATTACAAGCATGTGACATAACCATACAGAAGGAGTGGGGATGAAAGGTCCTGACCTAAGTTACAGTGGAAGACAGTGTTTTGACGGGATACTGTAAAACTAAAGTACTGGACATAAACACTGTACTCTAGGTGGTCAATTTGTTTTTCATAAGGGTATGGATTAGCAATTCTGAAACTAGTTGACACAGTAAACATATTGTAGCTAACTGGAGTTAGGTTTCTCACTGTTGGTGAAAGAAGTTACAAATAAACAAAAGGAGAATGCTAGAATAAACCCAGTGGTGCTGGCTTGGAGTTGGAAGTATCAGTATGAATCCATGTCTCTTTTAATATATCTATCAAAAAAGATAGATAGATTGATAGATCGATAGACAGATGCGTATACTTGAGTTTATATTCATACATACATTTCCAAGCTCTGCTGAGAGGGACTAGAAGCAGTGACACTCTAATATTAATGAGCACATCTAGCTCCCAGATCTTGTTTTCTAAATATCATTCTCCAATAAAAAGAACCAGGTTTTCTTGGAGAAATGGCTAATTCTAGGGCTGGAGATAGAAAATACAAAATGAGCCTGGATCATCTTGTAGTGCCAGAAAGTAGGAAAGTGCTTTAAAACACACACACACACACACACACGCACACACACAGAAAATGATGGGACGTGTCAAAATGAATCAGTCTAAAAGACTTCCCAATGACTCAAGCTGGAAAACTGTGAGCAACAAAATAAATAATGGTAGCATTGGATTATTACCCAGAGACTAAAATAAATATCCACGAGGCTATACTGATATAAAAAAGATTAAATAAGAAAGGAAGGGAAGGAAGAAAGAAAAAAGGGAAAAAAAAGAATGAGAGAAAGAGAGAAAGAAAGGAAGAAGGAAAGGAGAGGGAGGGTGGGGAATCTTCCTCACAGAGTTCCAAATAATAAATGCGCTAGATAGCATGAAATTGAAAATCGCCACTAGAACGCTACAGTAATAATTACTGTTGGAAAGATTGACTGATGAATGCAAAAACTGTGGAGGAAACTTAAAGAAGAAACAGTACAATTGCAGAGTCTCAAAGCATTTCCTTCCAAACATTTAACTTATTTCTTTAAAATACCTATGACTATTTAAAGCAAAAATTATAACACTGTATTGTGGGATTTATAACATGGGTAGATGTAAAATTTATGACAACAATAGCACAAAGGACAGACAGAGGTAGATGGAACCGTTCTGTAGCAAGTCTTCCATATTTTACATTGATTAAACTGGTGCACTATTAAGTCTAGGTAGGATGTGATATGTTAAAGATGCATATTGTAATCTGGACCAACCAGTAAAAATCCAAAGGTGTGTCACTTAAATGCTAATAAAGGAATTAAACACCATACCAAAAAACGTTTGTACAAGACTGTTCACAGGAGATGACCTGCACGTCCCCAGGAGCAAGATGAGCGCACTTTGGGGCATCCACAGAGCAGAACGTCCTCAGCCGTGCCAAGGAGAAAACGCTGACACACATATGCTGAGAGAGACTCATCAACCTCGTGCTGAGGGAGGCAAGCTGGACAGAAACCAACACACATGGGATGATTTCAGCCAAGATGAACCTATGCTGAAAAAACCAGAACAGGGGTTGCATCGGGGGAAGGAAAAAATTGTCTGGGAAGGAACAGGAAGGAGTTTTCTGGGGGTGATGGAACTATCCTATTCTTAAAGGGATGAAAGTTATATGGGCATGTTTATTTGCCAAAACTGTACGGTTGAGATTTGTGCCTTTCAGTGTGCATACATCTTACTCACCACACACGCACAAAGGCTTAAAAGAATAATAAAGTGAGGTGAGAATGGGATGGAGTGTGGATGAAACAAAAATAGCAGATGATTAGTAGTTGTTGAAGCTGGGTGATGGGGCTACTATGCTATTTTGCTTATTTTGTATATTGTTTAAATTGTTCTGTAATAAAACACTTGTATAAGAAGACAAACTCGATATACAGTGTTCACTGGTAAGATATCAGTTACCTTTGGGGAGGAAATAGGGAGAAAGGGATTGTCGGGGCCTGAGTAAAGCTGGTGTTAGTTCTTGGTCACACAAGTGTGTTCGCTTTGTAATAATTCTTTGAGATTTACGTGGATGACTTCTGCATATATTTCTGTACGCATGTTATACATCAATAAACATTTTAAATCCTGCATATTTGCACAAAGATACTAAGTCAATATCTTAGAATAACAGCAGTGTTTTGTTTTAAAGTGGAACACATTCACTCATGACACCATTAGATGGATTTTAATACTCCCAAGTATCTATTAATGCCCTCATCCCTGCGTGGCTCCTGGGTCTTTCCATTTTTGCCTCAGTTTTGTAAGTGGCATGGATTTGAGTTTTTATGATGCCATCTTTCTCCAGCAAGGTCCACCCCCACCACGATGCTCACCAAGGCCTCGACACCTAGCACAGTGCCGTGTTCACAGCATGCACTGAAGACCTGTGAGACTGGGTTGGATGAGGAACAAAATGAGGAGCTCATGATGTTCGTAACTTATGTCTAGGTGCCATACTGTGACTTAGGAAATTGGTAGAGTTTTTCGATAGCTTTGCTATGCCTTCTAATTTTTCCTATTTAAAACAATGGGAAATAGGGTCTCAGAGTTCTTTCTCAGAGAAAGTCTGACATTTCAGGCACAGATTACTGACAATTATTAATGGCATATGACTTTCCCACCTCATCTTAGTGTTAAGTTTTTAATTCCTTACCTTGGAAATGACCTAACATTTCTTCTTCCAAATCTTGTAGTAATACCGATGCTCCAGAAAGTCAGGCCACAGATATTCTGCTGTTGTGCATCCTCCCTGCAAAGAAGTGGAGCTGTGCATCCACCAGTCTAAGAAGTGTGTGGTGCTGTAGTATTTGGAGTCAATCAGAAAAGCTAAATGGAAAAACGACTTCAGAGAATTATCACCATAACCCCCCACAGCAACAAATTATTTTGTGATTCTGAGGGTATATTCAAACAAGGATATTAAAACTAGTTCCCAAGGAGCCAGCCCTATAGTAGAGCAGAAATTGCATATTACCTTCCTGCACAAACTTGCCTAACATTGTGGGAAGGACCAAAGGGACGTTTCGGTGTTGTTGCCTATGTTAACGAGGCCAAGAGGTCCACACTGGGATAAGGAAGTCCAGTGAACCAGCCTGTGTGCAGCGTGGGAAAAGGGACATGTGTGTGGTCCCCTGAAGTGGCTTAGGGGTCACTTACCAGTGCGCCTGAGTTTCCTGTCTGTATAATGCAGGAATTGGGGCTGTCCAATGTGATGTTTTCTCCTTTTTATGACATGGCTCAGGGCAGTCCTTCTAAGACTCCTGACCAAGGTATGGGCCCTTCAGGCAGATTGGGTCCAAAGGGAGGATCTCTGCAGCGACCCTGACCACGGGTCCAGAGCGAGGATCATGGCAGCCTGGAGGGATGGGGGGATGGTAGGACAGTGGCCTTGAAAAGGCAAATTCCAGGATCCCAGGCACCTGGTAGTTCCATTTTAGATATTGAATTCACATTTCAAATACTGGCCAGGGAGCTTCCACCAGGGCTGCAAGCAACCTCAGCAACAGCCAGGCTGGTGAGCCCCACCCCTACCTGAGTCCCGGCCTCAAGGGATGCAGCCCAACCACACTGCGCATACTCTGGGAGGTGGGCAGGGCATGGAGAATGGGCGTGGTATAGAGAAGAGGGTTGGATGGAGAATCAGAGGCGTGGAGCCCAGGGCCCGAGAGACAAGGCACGAGTTGGGGCCACGAGCTGTGCATGCTGGGAGCTTTTCTCTCTTAACCGCTCCCAGCTGGCAACCCGTAGGGCTGCAGGACTAGAACTCCCAGGAGGCTCTGGGCACGAGGCCGTGCCTAGCTCTGGGGGGAGGAACAGGGCAATGTGAGCTTGGCCGAGGGCCAAACCCCCATTGAATCAGGACTCTGGCCCTGCACCCGCTCCAACTGGACTGAGTCCCGGAGGGAATGAGAGGGACCAGGGAGTTAGGAGGGTGTGGCGGCTGCAGTGGCAGCCGCGGGCCTGCCACATGCAACTGCTTTTGTCCAAAATTGAAGCTGGACTGGCGCCTCTTCCCCACCACCTCCCTCCGTTGCTTGATTCCTCCTCCCACCTGCATGCCTGTGGGTCTTTCCACAGCCTCCTACCTAGTCCAAGGCCAGGTGTTTCTCTAAAGTGCTTATGGGAACTGGTTTGACATCCCAGAAACTTTCCAGTTTGCCTGCTGCCCTCTGCCATCTCCAGCCAAAGTGCCATCATTTCATCAGCTTTTGGGAGACATTCGCCCTTGTGGCCCCTCTTGCAAGCACAACTTAAGAGTTTGCAGGGTGGTAGCATTGGCTGTTGCTTGCCTTTTTCACAGGTGTGGAAGTTGAGGCATCCTCGGGGTTAATCATTGGTTTCCCCAGGATCTGCTAAGAGCAGAGGGGAACAACAAAATTCCCAGGCAAGTATCTAGTAAGCCGTTTTCACTAACCCATTCCAGTGCAGAGGCCTCCAAAACAGCATCCTTAAGATGAGAATAGCTTAAGCATTTTGCCCTTTAGATTGCTCACCTAATCTCAGCTCAGGCCTGAGTGGCCAGTCTCTCAGGGACATGAGTGATGACTCTGATCCTTCAGGAAGAGACCGGTGGTCCAGCTTTGGGAGAGGCATGTTCATGGTAGACAGCACCTGGGCAGCATTTGAAACCCGTCAGCTTTAACATCTCTGCTTTGGATTCTGGCAAGTTTCCAGGATAAACATGCCCAGGGATAGTCAAATGTACCGTATTCTTTAAAAATTGATTAGAGTAGTGAAAGGAACAGAGCATAAAATATCCTGATTATTTGCAAAAGATGAAATGCAAGCAAGACCTTCTTGTTAATTTTTTTCTCCTCATTCTCTTGGCTGTACTATACGCTTGAATGCAGAAAGAAAAAATTTGCATTGCCAAGTTATCTTTTCCTGAGATTGGTAAATTAACTTAAAAGTCTTATTGAAACCTGTGGAGGAATGGTTAGCAGCTTTCATGATTCATGTCCTCCCTAAAAACCTGGGTGTTGATCTACATGAAAAAAAGTCCTTGTTTATATTACACATCCCAATAGGTTACATTTCCGATTCCTGAATGTGGGATATCATCAAAACAACTGAAAAAGCTGGTCATGGAAACTGGACCCTGTCACTATGTGAAGAATTTACCTCTTTATGAATTAATGACTCGAATTCTTTCACATTTTTGTAAAGAACGGACGAGAAACTCTGCAGTGTCTCTGAATGTGACAAGACGGGGAATTCTCCTTAGACCACATCCTCGAGTTCTTCTCTCGTGTTCAATAGACCCGGGTGATAGTCCGTGTGGTCAGGTGCAGCGCCGCTCCCCCAGCCCCCAGTGTTCCATCCTACTCTGGCCTGTGACCTCTTCAGGGGGTTCTGATGACACTCCTCCACAAGGGTTGGAAGGAGACATTGTAACATGAGGATATTCATCATCTTAAAACAACGATTAATGGAGAGGAAAGTCTCGGGTTCTGTGTGCTCCGATGCAACTGCTGTTGGGGTGTGGCTTCAGTGACCACTGTGCTCCCAGCAGTCCCCACAATGGCTGTCTCAGACATTTGATCTCCTGGTGCAACCACAGCAGCTGTTGACAGAGCTGAGCGCTCGTGGTTCAATGTCTTCCGTCAGATTTTGTGGCTCTGACCCTCCTATGCTCACCCCCTTCCCATTCCTATCTGCTGAGTTGATTGCTTTGTAGTTGTTTCCTAGGAGCCACTGTGTGTAACTGGATTTCACAGTGTCTTTAGAGACCCATCTTCACTACACGAGTCACTGTACAACAGTGACTTATCCTGGTGTAGCCCGTGTTCATCATCTCCAGTGGAGCTGTGAAGAACCCTGCTTACTAGTACCCTGTCTCATTCTCATGCTGCTGGGGCTGCTTATGAAGTTGAGCATCCCGTCTTTGGTCTCATTGCCATTATTCTTTTCATCGATTATTTTGAAGTCGGATATGACTTTGTTAATAATGTGGACACTTGCTGTCACAGGAACTTTTATGTAACTTCCCCAACAGCTCTGTGAAGTAGTCCTGTGATCCCCATTTTACAGGGGGGGACACTGAAGCTCAGAGAGATGGAGTAGCTTCCTTCACGTCACACAATTTCTCGGTATATTTTGTGTCTCCACCTGGAGCTCCGCTTCTCAGGTGAGTGCACTTAGGTGGTGTTCCACTTTATGCCTCTCTGCCAGTCTCCCCAAAGGCACACGCCCCATCCTGAGTCCATTGTCTGCTTGATGGCAGTCACCCTGCACAAACAGTCTCCGGGCAGGGATTGGACTAGCGGGGAGTGGTCCTCCGGCTTACTCTGGGCAGGTACTAGGTTCATGGCGAGAGCTGGAGCAGTGGAAGATACTGACCGTCACTCACCTGGAAGGTTTGTTATGTAGAAATACTCCACTGACTTTTTGCAGGTGTCATGTCTTCTTTGTCTTCATTGCTCCTCTGGGCATTCTCCTACAGTCCTGGCTGTGCAGTAACATAGAGTACAGAGACTGGTGAACATAATACTGTTGCCATGCACCAAATGGTCACATCACTCATTTTTCTAATTATGAAACAAATACACACTGTAAAAAAGTCAAATTGCACTGATCTATGTAGAGTAAAGTGAAACATTCCCCTTTCATCCCCTTCCCTGCAAACTCACTCTCCTACTCAGAAGAAACTATTGTTAAGAGGTTGTGACTTATTCTTCTGGAAATTTCTTATGAATTTATAAATACACAAAATTTTTTTTAAACATAAATTACATAACTACATCGTTTGCAATTTGCTGTTTCCTAAACCATATATCATAGACCTCTCTCCTTATCAGTGCACATCACTCTAACTTACCTTTTTAGAAGTTTTAGAGGTATTCCAAAGAATAGGTATACCATGATCTGTTTATATCTTCTTTGATAGCAAAGGGATTACATCCAGTTTCACTATTATACATAATGCTGCTATAAGATTCTTGTATGGAATTTATTACACTGCTTTCAACTGCTCAATATGCTTTGTTTCCTTTTAGTCAGAGACTATGATATATTTTTAACACTTTTACGGGAATTATTTTATAGGGAAATTAATTTTATCACTGAATAACGACATTTATGCGGAAGCTGGACTTCAAGGTCATCCATGTCAGTATTCTGGAGAAAAATAATGAAACTTAGAAGGTATTATGCTTGCTCCATCACATTCTAACAAGTCATGTTAACAATGTGAGTTGAATCTTTGAATAGCCTCTACTTTCTCTGTTCAGATGAACGATGACTTTTTCTTGTCTTGAAAACTTCTGACTCCAAGAGCTCTCAGTTGGGTTTCAGAGAGGGTAAGATATTGGTGTTGTATCTATTTCTCTTCAGCTGTAGGCTGCGTCTTCTAAAGATCATAGAATTGATCATGGTCCAATCGATATATGTGATTTGGTTCAAAAATTCAAAGTAATGAACTCAACATAGGAATCTATATCTTTTGTTCTTAATAAAGAATTTCCTTTGATATCCTTAAGTCTCTGTGATTACTAGTAAAAACTCACCTATGGGTGAAGAGATGTGGTTCTGCTGACAATGTCTGGCTTGAACACCCATAGTTAAGCCTGCCACATCTGTAGGTAGGTTACACTTGACCTCTTGATGACCTCTGCCCTTGGTCTTTGACCTGGGAAAAATAAGAATTTAAAAAAGCTGCTGTTATTAGCACTCAATGCTAGAAACGCCCATTAAAGAGTGAGTTTGGTTTGGTAAACCAAAGGGAGTATAAGCAGAACAAAGTCATTAATATCTATAAAATTTCAAAAAATTCTAATTTTTAAAAATATAACTCTGTTTTTGCCACAGTGCAAACTGTGTATATATGAATGACGTATCCCTCTGTCCATTTCTTAAGTTATTTCCATTGATTTGATGGATTTATCTTCAAACCTGGATTCCAAGTGTGAAAGGACATCTTGGTCCTTCAAAAAAAAGAAACCATTGAGATTTAATTTTCCTTTAGCTCGGCATCCCAAAGGTTTGAGGAATAAATGATCATGTAATGATACAATGATTTTGAAATCTAATTGTTAATTAGAGGGGTGTAAGAGATGACCGAATGGTGGTTCATCACCATGGTCAAGGGTATTGTACACATGGACATGTAAACACGATTCAGGAAGCTGCTTCAGCACCGTGACATCACTGAGAACCACAGTGCAGGGGGATCTAGGCACAAAGCCGTCTGCCTCGATCTCCTGGGTTACATGTAGATCCAGGTGTCTTGACAGTGGCTTCAGAGAAGCTAACTTTTATCTATTTCTCCCCTTCCTTATCTCCAGTTTACCTCAAACACTCCTGACTACCATATTTTAAAGTAAGACCAATTATAGTTATCTATGTGAGATTCTTGTTTATTATTAGAGAGTGATAGTCAAGGATACCATCAAATATCATTTAATTGACCTAATTAAATTTGTTGTACCTTATAATTGATTAGAACACTACATTTAGTTGAGCGTTTGATATTCACCAAGTGTGTTAATCTGCTTACAACTGCTATGTGCCTGACTCCTCGTAGAAGTGTATCTTTGGCCCATCACAAGATTTTCATGACTCAAATCATCATAAATTAAGATAATGTACTGTCTTTTGGATGATAGGGAGACATATGGGTCCATTTTGGAAGTATGCCCATCTGTCTTTGCTGCCCATGGGAAGTTGCTGGTTACTAGGTCTCCAGGTGGCTTGCACAAGCCCTAGGTCTGTAATAGCTTGGTGCCTCTCCTTCTAATTGGGGTAGAAATAAAAGAGATCAGAGAGACTTATTAAAGTTTTGGTTGCATGAAGTCTTCTATGAAGACCATCCATGCATAGTGTTCTGGATAGCTCTCTGTTCCTAAGACTACTAGTTACTTAAAGGGCTTGTCGGGAACTGTGAAAGGTCTGATATTTTACCTTTCCTGCAAGCTAATAAGTCAGCCTACAATGGTTTTACAGATGCTGGCAAAAGACAGGAGACCCATGGGTCAGAGACAAAGGACTTAATGACACAGCAATAGCAGTGGCCAGAGTATCAGCATTGGCACTGGTTCACTAAATCCCACTTCCTACAGGCTGATACACAGTGGGCCAGGTGACATGCAGAGGGTTACAAGATCTCAGAGCCTAAGGAATTCAAATCTTTGATAACGGGCAGGATGTCTGCTAACCTTTGCCCTGGGGGGGTGTTATTTTTATTATACTGGGCAGTAAGCAAGGCTACCCTTTGCTCCAAAGGAGGCCACTATTTCTATCTTCCAAGCCTCCCAGCTCTACACACATCCTTGAAAAGATAAGCTGGTCTTACTGGCTTTCAAAGATAAGCTTGAATGAGACTTGATCATCATTCAGTTCTTCTGTTTCCTTTATTGAGATTGTGCAAATATGCTCTTTTCTCTGTAAAGTTCATTAACTTTATTCATACATAAGGGATGCTTTTGGTTTTATTTGTTAAGTTGAAATTGTCTTATTAGAGGAAATGATGAAACTGTTATGGGTTGGATCTGAAAGTATGCTTTTCCAGGAAAAATGTGAAAGAAGATCAGTGCTCACAGAACTTTGCCACAAGGAGCTGATAGCAACTTAAATTATTTTAATTTGAATAGTGTTTTGTACATCTTTCTTCCATTTACTTCATCCTCTCTGCTTCCTGTAACTCTCATATGGGAATGGGGCACTTTCAGGGATTCACTGAACTCATTTACAATATTCAAATGGTTTTGTTTGTTGTGTTTTTTTTTATTGAGGTAAAGTTGACATACAATATTATATCAGTTTCAGGGGTACAACGTAATGATTCAATGTTTGAGTATATATTGAAATGATCACCACAATGAGTCCAGTTAACATCCGTCCCCATACATAGTTACAAATGTTTTTGTCTTGTGATGAGGACATGGCATATTTCAAGGTGCAGAAGACTCAACGATGGTGTCATACTTTTCTATATACAGCTTGATGAATTTGGACATAAGTATACACCCTTGAGACTGTCACCACCATCAAGGCCACAAACATTTCCATCACCTTCCAAAGTTTTCTCTCACCTCCTTTATTACTATCATTCTGTGGTAAGAACTCTTAGTATCTACTCTAGTAGCAAATGTGACGTATGCAATAGAGTTTTGTTAGCTGAAGGCACTACGCCGTATCCTACATCTCCAGAACTTATTTCTCTTGATAACTGAAACTTTGTATCCTTTGACAATCAGCTCCCCATTTCTCCATCTCCCCAGCCCCTGCCAACCACCATTCTAACCTCTGCTTGTATGAATTTCACAATTTTAGATTCCACATATAAGTATTTGTCTTTCTCTGTCTGCCTTATTTCACTTAGCATAATATCTTCTAGGTCCCTCATGTTGTCAAAAATGGCAGGAATTCCTTCTTTTTTCAAGGTTGAAGAATATTCCATTTCTTTATCCATTCATCATCAGTGACGTTTAGGTTACTTCCATATCTTTGCTATTGTGAATTAGCTGCAAGGAACATTAGAGTACAGGTATCTTTTTGAGACCCTGATTTCAATTCCTGTGTGTATATACCAGAAGTGGGATTGCTGGATCATATGCTAGTTTTCTTTTTTGGAGGAACCTCCATACTGTTTTTCATAATGGCTGTACTAGTTTACATTCCCATAAGGGTTCCTTTTATTTACATCTTCACCAATATTCGTCATTTTTAGTTTTTCTGATAATCGCCATCTTAACAGGTGTGAAGTGATAGCTCATTGTGGTTTTGATTCGTATTCCCTGATGATTAGCGATGCCAAACACCTTTTCATAGACCTATTGGCCACTTGTATATCTTCATTGGAAAAAGTCTATTGTGGTCCCTTGCCCATTTTATAAATTGATTTGTCTTTTTGTTATTGAGCCAACACAAAAAAAGGAGAACAAAATTTCCAGGCATTATGGATGCTTCCCAGTTGATGCAGATGGTTTTGTGTTTACAGTGGTACCAAAAGATCATGTTTCGTGTTTTTTCTTCGGCTTGTTATAAGACCCGCAGTAGCTGCAGCATGGCAGATAATCGGGATCTTCTGGGTTTGGAGGTTTACAAAATAAATGAGTGGTAAGGATTTTTTATTTTTCCAAGGAAGTTATTGTGATCATTGTCCATGGAATCCAGGATTAGATAGGTGGAGGAGAAAATTAAGGTCAGGAATGGTGATCTGGCATTACTTCTGATCTTGAGGGACAGGTATTTACTGCATGAGTGTTTGAATAAAAATATTAGAGATCAGGAATTTGTGGTGGGTGAATATGTTTTCTGAATTATTTACTTTTGAACACAACCACTTGGATTATGTGAACATCTGGGATATGGGAGTAAGTCGTTAGCAGGGGGTGGTTGATAATATCACTATTGATTTAACCTCTATGAACACCAAGTGGTCAATGGATTAAGCAAATGAGTAGACAGAAAACACAGAAATGGTAAAAATTGGGATTTAGTAAAGGACTGGGGACTGACTGTCCTGAGTGGGAGTGCCAGGACTTGTGCGGTTGAGAGTGACAAGGACAAGAAGAGAATAGAATCACACTCAAACAAGGAGGGGGTGTTAACAGGATGGAGGGGGAGAAATTATCTGGAGTAGCTTTGAGTTTTGACCTTGAGCTTTCTGTTCTTGATGCAAATCTGCCTGATGACATCCTGGGACACAGGTCAGATCTATCCCCAGGGGATCGAGGGAGGGTGGAAGTACAAAACAGCCAGGATAATTGTCCTAAAAAGGCAGGCTTCCTTTATCATTTGACCCACTTTCATGATTGGTTTATCTAGGGTAAGAGGAAAAGAAAGATGATAAGAAGGATGATAGTCACGTCTTCGCAGACTTGGTGAACACAGAAGGAGCAGCAGGGGCCTGGCTTCCTGAGGACAGGTTTAGGCTGAGGGCTAAACCCACCGCAACAGCCTGGAAGAAGCTACATCCAGCAGGATAGACGAGCACGGAAGCCAGAGACCTGCTGATGGCACCAGCTCGGCAACTCCTCCTGGAACAGCCCAGCCAACACCACTGTGTCCCATGACCAGGGCCTCCTGCCCAAAAATGGCACCCTGCTGCCCATGGGCTGAACAGATCCCTCTGCTTGTTAACCTGGACAAGATAGATGGGAATGTTTCAGAGAATGCTCAAGTGAGAAACTATCAAAACCACAGCCCACTCAGTCCCCTGCCCCACACTCCCCTCCTCTCTTTCCAGACCCACAGCCTCCACTCTGTCTTGGTCATCAGTTCTCTGCTCAAGGACTCGTCTTGGCTATAGAGCTCCTTAAGTTTTTCAGAGCTTTACCCGAGGGGAGGGGAAAGAGGGAAGGATAAATTTAGGGATAATGTGAGGGGTCTGAGTGCAAATCCCTTTTCTTTGACAACCCAAGAGATTCAATCTGCCTGGAGGAGTGTTCTCACTGGGCTCCTCTGAGCGCTAAGGTCTCATGGGACTGGGAGGGGACTCTCCTGTTGGTCACTGGGGTCTCCACTCCCCAGCTCTACAGAGCAGCTCTGTTTTGACCACTATGAGTTTCAACTGACCATAGAGTTCTGTTGCTATAAACACTTGAAAATCTCCAATGTGGCTCAACCCAGTACCTGACATTTAGGGAAACTGAGTCCTGAAGCAGAACTGGTTCACTAAGGACACCAGGAGACTTAGAGACCAACTGCCGACGCCCAGGCCCTGTCCCCAGCATTTGCTGCCTCCCAGGAGTTCCCAGCTGACTGAGGCGCCAATGGCAGTCATACAGGAGATCCCCCATCCATCCTGGTCCTCCTATGGAGAGAGGCTTACCCACGGGGAAACTTCCCCCGATGTGTTCTTCAGGTGGCTTGTGGAAGTTTTCTGCAGAGCAGAGATGACAGTGCAGGGCGAGGAGAAGTTCTTCCAGATCTCGCACTCCTGGGGAAGGGAAAAGAATGAGGTGTGAGGTTGGGCACTGGAGCCCCGCTTGCTCTAGCTTCAGTCCCCTTCTATTTAAATCTCCCCTCCTGGATGAGACAGATGCTCAGGGAGCCCCAGAAGGACATTTAGGACTCAGAGAGTAACACTCACAAGGAGGAGGAGTTTAGCTCAACCCAGGGAATTAGACAGGTAGGAAGTGAGCATCCTCCCACTAGGACCTGGAGTCAAGGTCAGTGGGCCCCTGGCAGGAAGCGCCTAGGGACTTGCAGGAGCTTAGACCACACACTGCAATCCTGGGAGCTGATAAAGGTGGAGAGGCAGTTCCCAAGTCTCCAGAGAGGGGCTCCACTGGGCCTCCCACGGCACGCCTGGGCCACCTGGACCCAGTGCTCTACCACCCTCGCCCTGTCCTGGGCTGTCATGCTCGCGTCCCTGAGGCAGGTGGTGATGACGAGGCTGGCCACCCTTCTGAACTGGTCGATGGTGGCCTGGATGGTGGGTGTCTAGTGCTCACTGCCAGGCTTGTTCTTCTTGTGCCAGGTGGATCCCAGGCACTGAGAGGGCACCACCTTCCAGAAGAGCTCCTGGGGAACAGGGGGAATGTCATCCAGCCCTGCCACAGGTCACCTCTGTGTCCACAGCCCCTAAAGTCCGACACAGGTGTCACAGTTTAGAGCTGGAGCTCAGGAAGCTCAGGATGTGTCCTGAGCCTTGTGAGAGTCCCTGGGTTTTCTTCTCTGTCCACCGAGGGTGCCCAGCACAGGATGACCCAGGACCCAATCCCGGCAGGGAAGGGAGAGGGGCATTTGCACCCAGCCCGTCCTGGCTAACTCCAAGCTCCAGATGGTGGCTCAACTCTGCTCATGTCAAGGAGGCATCTTCCACCACCTTGATCTCCGCTCTGATCCCACTCCCCATTCTGATGCACATTCCCCCGTGGCAGCTACAACCACTGGCCTTGTCTGTCTCCCTTGTAGTGAAGCACACATCAGGTGTCAAGTCCTGAGGCTGTTGAGCCTCCTGAGGAGACGGCAGGGCCACCGTAGACCTGGCTGCACACAGTGAGTTCCCCTCCACCGCTGATGGGCCAGGCCCTGTCCAGCTTTCCATCTCTTCTACCTCATGGAGCCGGCACAGCCACTCTGTGCAGCAGGTCCTGTTAGTGTCCACCTCTACGATCTGCAGGTGGACAGCAAAGGCTTGGGGGTTCCAGAAGTTGCCCAGGTCATACGGTTGGTAAGGGGTGGAGCTGGGATTTGGGCCCAGATCATGGGAGTCTGGATCAGGTCTGGGACAACGATGGCAGAGGGAAGGCCTGTTCCACCCTGCCCTGAGAGCCCAGCTGCTCACCGCATCCATCACGGTCAACCGCTCTACCACCTGCTTAGGAGAGAAGGCCGTGAGGTTGGGCTTCTTCTCACGCTCCTTAACAGCCACAGGTGGAGACAGACTTCCCACTAGAAATGATGGTCCAGGTGACTCCAGCTCAGCAGCTCCCACTCCTGCTGGAGCCGATGTTGGCCCTTGCTCCAGCTCCAACACTGCTGATGGAGGGGACGCTGGCTCCAACGCTAGAAGGGGTGATGTCAACGGAGCTGTAGCCAGCTCTACCTCCACCACTGCCCACTGCTCTGCTTCTGCCACTGGCTGGAGCTCTGCAGCTGGCGCTACAGTGGGATAAAGAGAAAGATTCACCCACATAGCTGACTGTCCATGTGTCCCTCTAAACACAGGAAAGATCCCACTTCCCTTCCAGGAATATGCAGCCTGCAGTCCCCCTTACCCTCTGCCTCTGTCTCAGTGGCCTCCAGAAGCTCAAACCGGGCAAGGGTAAGAGGGTCATGGCAGCTCAGCTCCGAACCAGGCAAGGTTACCTGCGTGTACATCCCCTTTAGCTTGAAAAAGGGACAGCCCCAGTCTGGTCATGCCCTAGTTCTGCTCCAACCTGGTTATCTCAAGGTCCTGAGTGTGGAGACCCTCTGCTCCTGCTCTTATCTCAGAGCAGCACTGGATGGTGTTTGTGGCCTCAGGCACCTTCCCCTTGCCTAGTGAGTTGGTGAAATTGAAACCATTGGGCAGCTCCTCGATGACCTTCTGATTGGAGTTCTGCAAAGACTGCTCTGGAGCTGGGCCAGAAGGAATCAGGGGCTGCCTGCACACTGCCACTGGGGTCAACCCCCAAGAGAAAGTCTGCTCCTCAATTCAGGCACAGAGGGACATCCCTGCAAAGAACTGTGGTCAGGCAGGAAAAGAGATGAAACCTCTATGGCTCAGTAACATAAGAGTAGAGGAGCTCACCTTCTCATGCTGCCAGCCATGACCTGGGCTATGAACATGACAGGCCCACCATGCTTCCGACACCTAACAACCAGCTCCTGCCCAAGCATGGCCTACCCCTCATACCCTGCCTTCTCCCCTCTGCACAAACACACACAGACACACACACACACGATGAAGTGTAAGGGGTGTGGGGCTGATCAGGTGGGATCACAGTTGTGTCCTGGCCTGCACTAGCCTTTCCTGGGCTGCCCCGTGTTACCCTTCACTGCCTCCTGCCAGATGTCCAGAGGCGTCGGGGATGAGGGCTGAGCCAACGTCGGAAACGACCAAAAAGTTTCTCTTTCTGGTTTTTTTTGAGCCTAGATCCTCCAAAATTTGGGATACAACAACAAAATATTTTTGCCTGTTGACTGTCTCCAGTCAAGTGAGCTGAATTGGGGGCTGTGGGTGCCTGGTTACCAGAGTTCTAAGATCTGTTGAGGTTTATGACCAAGGAAGTGAGGTCATTTTTCAAGATTCCTTTACCTGGGCCCCTTCCCTCAATCAGACTTGTCCAGAGCTGCCGCCTGTGCCCTGGCTGCTAACCCTCCTCCCCCATGTCATCTCTTGAACTGTACACAAGGAGCCTACACAGCCCTAGCCACAGCTCCCTGGAAACCTAAGTCGGGTCTTAGCTTTGAGGAGACAGAGACGAATGCAGACCTCCTTTTTCTTACCAGTTCTTCATCCTGAGAAAGTCCCTGTACCTCTCAGGTCCTCCTCAGTCTCTAAACCTGCACCATGGGGATCAGGCTAGAATCTACTTCCTAGGGATGTCACCCGGTGTATATGACATAATATCTATTACCCCTGTGGGCTGGTGTCACATGTACGTAAGGCACAAACTTAGAGATGGAAGAATAACAAGAAGGGGTGACAGGTAGCACAGAACACCACTCAAAACAGGCCTGGGTTCTAGCAATGTGATATTGGAACAGTCGCTTCCAACTTGGCCTCATTTTCAGGTCAGCATCATGAGGGGGTTGAAACTAATGGAAATTTAGATACTGCCATCCTGTGGCATAAAACCATTCAATTGTTTCCTGTTTAATGGAGAATGTGACCCAAGTGCCTCATCTTCGCATACGAGGTGGGCAATCTCCACAGTGGTACCTAGTAAGCGCCACCCATGGTATAGCCATCCCAGTGGAACCACTAAGTAGTTAGTAACTGGCTTCTTAACATAATAACAGCCAAAGTGATGGGATGTCTTGTCTAAATTTTAACTAAAAAAGTCTCTCACTTCCTCTTACTCCCTCTTTCATGTCCCATCTCTCTCTCTCTCTCTCTCACTCTGTCGAATCCCTGTAACTGAGGAATCAAATACCAGTGTTTTTGGGCTGCCCAACGTGGACGCCTAGAGAGGAGAGAAGCACGAGATTGCCCAGGCCAACAGACAGAAAGAAACTCAGGCTCTCAATCCAAACTGAACCCTGAAAGCTGAGAGTGAACTTGGGGGCCAGTCCTCCCCAAGTTGAGCCTCAGTTGCAGGCCACACAAGGGGGTGATGAGGTAAGAGGGAAGAAAGGACTGTGGGAGCTTTCTGCCTGATCCACCTGGAAGGGTGATGGCGAGAACAGTGTCATGTGACACTGAGTCCTCAGGAGAACCTGTGAGGTAGCTGGAATTCTCACACCTTCCAGATGAGGAAACAGCCTCGGGGAGGCCTGGCCCAAAGCCCAAGCTCACACCCAGAGTGAGAGTTGGAGCTTGGCTTGTTCTAGGATCACAACACCTTGGAGGATGGAGTGCTATTGGTACCAGATGCCTGGAGTCAGATGTCCACGGTCAGAGGCCAGCGGTGCTGGAGAGAAATGGAGTGAGGGGACTATGGTCTTACTGACACTCACCTCGACCCTGGCAGCAGAGGCCCTCCACGTTTGCCCCCCCACAGATCAGCCCCCAGAGAGTGCAGGAGAAGCAGCAGCAGCAGCAGGTGAGTGTGCCTGTGGGGGAGGGGTTCTGCCCTCCCAGCTGGAGGCCCTCAAATCAAGAGAGGAGGCCCCTTCCTCTTGCTGCCACAGTGCCTGAATCCCCCAGTAGAAGTGACCGGGGTGAGGGCCTGGAAGAGCTGGTGCAGGATGGGTTTGTTGTGGGGAGGGCCAGGGACTGCACACCCTGTGATTTGCCAGAAGCCGGCCCTGGGAGGTGAGGAGGAGGAGTGTGGTTTTCTTGGGCTGTGAAAGGAGGAGGAGTTGAGGGGAGGCTGCTAAGGGTCTTGGCTGCTCCCCGTGGGAACCCTGGGGTGGGCCAGGAGGCTGAGGGTGAGGACTTTTCAGGGGAGGCTCTGCAGGGGGCTGACTTGAGAGCAAGGACTCATCCCACCCACACCCCGATATCACAAAGTGTCGTCCCCTATCTTGGCACTTTCCTTGGTCACCTGCTGATGCTGCACCTGCTGATGGGTGATAATCTCGAGATGGGTGCACCTGAGGACCAGGCAGGGAGGACCAGGATCCTGAGCCTTGGGATGGGGAGCCCCCGAACTGAGCTCTGAGCTCTCAGCACTTGGCACATCTCCTGTCATAAGAGCCTCTCAGCCACCCCTGGGAGCTGGGGCATCAGGCCCATCTTAGGGATGAGTGAACAGAGGCTCCACCTGAGACACCCATTCTGGTTCCTCAGGCTGGGGAAGCTCAGATCTGCCTGACGGCACAGCTGCTTGAGGTTTTATCTGAGCTGGACGCAGCCTCTCCCTCCCACGCTGCCCATGGAGGGAGAGAGATGTCAGACCCCTCCAAGTCAGGCAGCACATAAGTGGCTGAGCAGTCCCCTCTGCCTGAGGCCTCAGCCTCCAAGTCTGTCATCAGAGAGGGTTGTGCTGCCAGGTCCCTCAGCCTCTCCCCCATGTCCTGCTTCTCTGGAGCCCAGATCCCAGCCTAGGTCCAAGTCCTGTTTTCTGTGCATGCCCGGCCCCCTCTGGGGACCTGGCAGTAGTGCAACATGAGAAGGGGTGGGCCTAGGGGTCTAGTCAGGCTAGAGGGCCCTGTCTGATGGACTCTGGCTCTCTGCCTTCCAGGGGAATGAGATCAACCTGAGAAGAGGACTGAAGTGAACAGCTGCCGCACTGCCTGCAGGGGAGGGGAAGGAGGAGGAAATCAGAGACCCTCTGGGCAGAACAGTCCCTGGCTCCACCCCCTGTATCTTACATTTAGTGGAAGAGTTTGATAACAGAGAAGTGGGAGACCCAACCAATTGGCGGGTGGGTTGAGGGGAAGATGACATCAAGGAAAACATCCTGGAGGAGGGGCTGATTATTCCCATTCTGAGAACAGGTAGAGCCTGGATGGAACTGGAGGGAAGGAGGGTTCCCAGGATGGTCCCCTGCCCCACTCCTCACCACCCACAAGGTCCATGAAGCATCCCCCACCCAGGCCCTATCTGCATCCTCTCCTTCCCTCTGGTCCCAGGAATACCCAGTCATGAGGGCGATCCTTCTGCTCCAGGTGGCCGCAAAGAATTACAACCTAGAGCCCGAGGAGCGATTTGGGGCCTGGTTCTAGGACATGGAGCTGCTCAACGAGAATGATAGGTGAGGCCGGGCAGGAGTTGGGTGAGGGCAGGGGTGGACGCTCCCTGTTGGCCAGTCCAGAGAGCCTGTCTCCGTGGCCCCCCACTCAGCCCCAGGTCTTATTGCATGGCGACCTCTGGGACTCCTAGACTCCAGCTGCTGGGCAGGCAGTGGGGGGACACCTGAGGTGTGTCTCCTGGTAGGCTCACAGGTGCCTTTCTGTCCTGGAGCTACAGCCTGTCCTGCCAGTTGGACCCCCCAGACCTAGTTGGCCAGAAGAATACTCAAGGATAAGAAGAACCCGCCATCATTAAGGTCAGGGGTGAGTGAGTGTCTGGGCCGTGGTGACTGACTCCCAGGGGTTCAGTAAAGCTTCGGGCTAAACGTGCCCTTGGGGAGTTGGACAGCTGGCACTGGGATCCCAGCTCCACTACTGAGCAGTCCTGTGACTGGGGTGACTCTCTTCAGCTTCCTGAGACTCCGTTTCCTCCTCTGTGAAATAGGTGATACCAAATGATCTCTTGCGTGGCAGGGACAAATGGGGTACTGGTGGCTGACAGCACTGAGCACAGAGTCTGGAGCACTCAGTGCAGTGGGGACAGGGTGGGGGCCATGATTCTGAGGGAGGCCCCCCAGGGTAACCCGACTCTTCTACTCAGTCCCCAGGCCCCAACACCGAGCCCTGTACCAGTGGCCGATCACAGCCCCATCCTCAGCAGCGGGGACACAGCTGGGAGGCTTTCGATGCACTGGGCCAGCTCCTCCCACCTGACGGGAAGGGGAGCATTGTAAGCTGATCTCTGAGGTCCCCTGAAACCCAAGAGAGAGGGGACGACCCCACCCCAGCTCCCTGATGTCTCTACCCCAGCACCTATTCACCCATTGGGGAGGGACAGTAGTTATTTGTTGTAAATAATAAATGCCCAATTTGAATATTATATTAAAGTCCTGTTCCCTTTAGAGCTGGGAGTTGTGGTGTGGTTCTGTCGCTTTCTGTAGGCATGTAAGTGAGACACTGAATCTCACATTTCTCCTTGAATCACGAACTCTTCTGGGTTCATCAGCTTATTGTCTGTGGGCGAAGGGAGAAGGGCCAGCCCCTTCCCTGCTTAGTGGGGACACTCCCAAGTCCCCATAATTCCGAAGATCAGTTCATTTCAGTATCATTCAGCTCCTCCAGGAGCAGACATGGCCCCCACCCTTTCTCTTGGGATTTTAAGGTTGAAGGTACTTTCACAGGCAGAGCAACAACCACTGAAATGTGGGTGTCTTTAAAATAGCACTACCCAGGACAACGTCGTGCCACAGGCAGGGGCTGCCTTTCTCCATTCTTGAGGAACAGGGAACTTTTTCTGCTCCTCTTTTTGAGATTTCTTTTGACTAAATTTTAGGAACTTGTAGTTTTCTAGTTGAATCTCTGGAATTGCATCAGCTCTAAGTGATGAAAACAATGTAAAAAGATCAAAACTTTCACGTTGAGAGGACAAGGCCCAAGGAAGCTCATTTGCAAATGGACTAAAGGCAGGCAGGACCTCGCTCCTGAGGCCCCTCTAGGAGCTCCCTGTTCACCCCTGACGTGGATTTGAATCCTGCTGGGATCCTTGTCCAGGACTCTGAATTCCTTCTCCTGCTTGTTTTGTATCCAGGCGGAAAGATTTGTGACGCAGCTTTTAAGGCTACTGCTGGGTCTCGTTCCATAAACATGACTGCTCCCTGTGAACTAGGATTTTCAGCACCCCTGCCTTCCTTATGCAATTCCCTTTAGGGCAGAAATTCCCCAGAAGGCCCCAAGCCTCCTCCCTCGATGGATCCCGGGTGAGCTCTACTTGGCCAGTATAAGGGACCATAATCCTGGTCAGTGAGTGACCTCACACTGTCCCTTGCTGTCCAAGGTGACTTCTGAGCCCGTGTCATTCTGAGGTCCATGGTCTTGGACAATCCTCCAGTTTACACACTAAGTGTTGGTGTTACCAACTCGTCCAAATGGGGCAATTGGGCCTGAGCCCATAAACTGTGTTGCCCCTGGGTTTTTGTGTTTTTGTCCCCAGTCCTGTGCTGTGGTTACATTACCACCACCTGCTGGAGTGTGAACACTGTTTGGAGCTTTCAAAGATGACGCACGACAGAGGTGTGGGGGGCTACAGCAGGGAATGCCACTGAACCGATAGTCCATGGACGTGCATGAACACAGCCTTACCAATTAAAATACTGAAATGCTTCCCATCTGGTGGTGAACAGACACTGCTCTGAGCTCGCACCGAGAACCCACCCCATGACTAGGAGCTTTCAAATGGTTACCAAGTGGCATTTTGAACCTCATCCCTTGGGAATACCCTGTAAGACAAGGACCAGATGAATCGCTTGGCATTTGTGTGTTATCCCCTCATTTCTGATGGCTGCAAGTGTCACCCAGACACACAGGCTGCACTCTGCCAGGGAAGCCTTCTCAGGACAACCAGAAGCTGAAAATGAATCCTGGTTCCCAGCATCCCAAGCCCTTCCTGACATGGCACAGCCACCCAGGAAAGTGATTTGGTAACGGAAAGACTGGGAAGGCTGTACTTTCTCTCCAAAGAGAAAGAGAAGAGCCAACAGTGAAAGCTTGATCCCTCAAATAGACAATTAAATCCCAACAAGCAGTGGTTTCTTTCAGCATTATTGATGCTGAAAAGATCTCTTTTGATAATCGCACGATCCCCCAACTGCCATGTTCATCTCCATGAATCAAATTTCCAACACATATGGATCTAAAAAACTAAGGGAAATCTGGTATTTCCTTAGATGCAACTCTGAATTAGCATGCAACAGAGAACAGAAAAATGGAGACCAAGAAGTAAATATCTAATTTGAGAACATAGACACAAAAGTGCGTTTGAAATAATATTTTGGAATCTATTGGAATATTATACAAAAAGAATAATCCATTTTTAGTAGGTTTTACTGTGACTGTGAGGGGAAAAACTGAATCATCACGTGACATTGATAACTCGCTGCTGACTTTAAAGTACAAATAAATAATATACATAGTAAAGGAAAATGAGAGAACAGCATGAAAAAGGAAGATCTTTCTCTCCTCACCTGAAACTCAACCTCTCACCTCAGAAAGAAACTGTTGTCTATATTTTCTATGTCTCGAAGCAGAGTTTAATAAAAGAAAAGTATCAATATATTTTAAAGTTTCAAGAGCTCAAAGCAAGGAAACATTAGGGACGCTGCCAAGATACCTCACTGAGGTGCCTGCTCCATTTAATCTGCTGTCAGGACGGCCTTCTTAGACCCTCACTTTCTCTGCCTTGCTAGCAAGTGTGTCCGCCATCAGTGCTATCACCAGTCTCGCTCCTGTGCTCTTCACTGCCCTTTCCTCCTTCCTGATACCTCCACAGTGGAGCTGTGGAATGCACAGATCAGTTCCTGGAATCATCTCTGCCAAATCTGAAGACCAGCAGGAGTGGGAATGGGACCTGGAATGCAGACCACCTGCGAGCACACCTGGCAGGGATTCACCTGTGTGACTAGGTGCAAGTTTTTACAACGTTTTGGCAAGATTGAAAGGACTTACGTGTTGTCATGCACTGCTGCAGGCCTGGAGTCCTTGCGGTCTCTCGGGCCAGCAGATCTGGTGGGGCTGGTCCAAGTTGTCCTCTCAGAGACCAGAAATTGCCAGGATGGGATGGGATTCTAGTAACTGGCCTCTTGAATATGTCACTGGACAACCTCAAAAGAATGGAAATGCTTAAACCAGGCTTTGGTTTGGACTGGTTCCCACAGTTACGCTGCTTCTTCTGTGAAGACGTGACTTATCATCCTTCTTTTCCTCTTACCCTATAAAAACAAACCATGAAACTGGGTCAAATGATAAAAGAGGCCTGCCTTTTTAGGACAATTATCCTGGCTGTTTTGTACTTCCACCCTCCCTCTACGCACTCGGGATATATCTGACCTGTGTCCTGGGATGTCATCAGGCAGACTTGCATCAAGAACAGAAAGCTCAAGGTCAAAACTCAAGGCTCCTCCAGATCATTTCCCCCTCCATCCCGTTAACACGCCCTCCTTGTTTGAGTGTTAGTCTATTCTCTTCTTTTCCTTGTCACTCTCAACCGCACAAGTCCTGGCACTCCCTCTCAGGACAGTCGGCCCCCAGTCCTTTACTAAATCCCAAATCTTACCATTTCTGTGTTTTCTGTCTACTCATTTGCTTAATCTATTGACCACTTTGTGTTCATAGAGGTTAAATCAATAGTGACGTTATCAACCACCCCCTGTTAGCAACTTACTCCCATATCCCAGATGTTCACATAATCCAAATGGTTATGTTCAAAAGTAAACAACTCAGAAAACATATTCACCCATCACAGATGCCTGATCTCTAATATTTTTATTCAAACATTCATACAGTAGATACCTGTCCCTCAAGATCAGTAGTAATGCCAGATCAACGATTCTCACCTTAATTTCCTCCTACACCTATCAATCCTGGATTCCATGGACTATGATCACAATAATTTCCTTGGAAAAATAAAAAATTCCTTACCACTCATTTATTTTGTAAACCTCCAAACCCAGAACATCCCGATTATCTGCCGTGCCACAGCTACTGCTGGTCTTATGACAAGCTGAAGAAAAAGCACGAAACACGATCTTTTTGTACCACTGTAAATACAAAGCCATCTGCATCAACTGGGAAGCACCCATAATGCCTGGAAATTTTGTTCTCTTTTTTTGTTTGGCTCAAAAACAAAAAGACAAATCAATTTAAAAATGGGCAAGGGACCAGAGTAAAATTTTTCCAGTGAAGACATACAGGTGGCCAGAAGGTGTATGAAAAGTTGTTCAGCATCACAAATCAGGGAATGCAAATCAAAACCACAATGAGCTATCATTTCACACCTGTTATGATGGCGATTATCAAAAAAACTAAAGATGACAAATGTTGGTGAGGATGTGGAGAAAAGGAAACCTCGTCGGAATGTAAACTAGTACAGCCATTATGGAAAACAGTATGGAATTTCCTCCAAAAGTGAAAACTAGCTTATGATCCAGCAATCCCACTTCTGGTAGACACCCACAGGAATTGAAATCAGGGTCTCAAAGAGATATCTGCCCTCTAATGTTCATTGCAGCAAATTCACAATAGCCAAGATATGGAAGTAACCTAAACGTCACTGATGGATGAAGGGATAAAGAAATGGCATATTCTTCAACATTGAAAAAAGAAGGAATTGTTGCTATATTTGATAACATGAATGCACCTAAAAGACATTGTGCTAAGTGAAATAAGGCAGACAGAGAAAGGCAAATATTCCCTTATTTGTGGAAGTTAAAATAGTCAAACTCACACAAGCAGAGGTTAGAATGGTGGTTGCCAGGGGCTGGGGAGATGGAGAAATGGGGAGCTGATGTTCAAAGATACAAAGTTTCAGTTATCAAGATAAATAAGTTCTGGAAATCTAGGATACGACATAGTGCCTACAGCTAACAAGACTGTATTGCATACGTTACATTTGCTAATAGAGTAGATATTAAGAGTTCTTACAACAGAATGATAGTAATAAAGGAGGTGAGAGAAAACTTTGGGAGATGATGGATATGTTTGTGGCCTTGATGGTGGTGACAGTCTCAAGGGTGTATGCTTAAGTCCAAATTCATCAAGCTGTCTATGGAAATGTATGACATCATCGTTGATTCTTCTGCACCTTGAAATATGCCATGTCCTCATCACAAGAGAAAAAATTTGTAACTCTATATGGTGACGGATGTTAACTGGACTTATTGTGGTGATCATTTCAACATATATACAAACATTGAATCATTATGTCGTACCGCTGAAACTAATTTAATGTTGTATGTCAACTTTATCTCAATTAAAAAACCACAACAGACAAAACCATTTGAATACTGTATATGAGTTCAGTGAATCCCTGAAACTGCCCCATTCCCATATGGGAATTACAGGAAGCAGAGAGGATGATGTAAGATGGAAGAAAGTTGTACAAAACAGTATTCAAATTAAAATCATTTAAGTTGCTATCAGCTCCTTGTGGCAAAGTTCTGCGAGCACCGATCTACTTTCACATTTTTCCTGAAAAAACATACTTTCACATCCAACCCATAATAGTTTCATCATTTTCTCTAATAAGAAAATTTCAACTTAATAAATAAAACAAAAAGCATCTCTTATGTATGAATAAAGTTAGTGAACTTTACAGAGAAAAGAACATATTTGCACAATCTCAAAACAGGACACAGAAGAACTGAATGATGATCAAGTCTCACTCAAGCTTATCTTTGAAAGCCAGTAAAACCAGGCTGTCTTTTCAAGGATGTGTGTAGAGCTGTCAGCCTTGGAAGATAGAAATAGTGGCCTCCTCTGGAGCAAAGGGCAGCCTGGCTTACTGCCCAGTATAATAAAAATAACACCCCCCGCCCCCAGGGCAAAGGTTAGCAGACATCCTGCCCGTTATCAAAGATTTGAGTTCCTTAGGCTCTGAGATCTTGCATCTCTCTGCATGTCACCTGGCCCACTGTGTATCACCCTGTAGGAAGTGAGATTTATTGAACTGGTGCAAATGCTGATACTCTAGCCACCGCTATTGTTGTGTCATTAAGTCCTTTGTCTCTGACGCATGGGTCTCTTGACTTTTGCCAGCATCTGTAAGACCATTGTAGGCTAACTTATTGGTTTGCAGGTAAGGTAAAACATCAGATCTTTCACGGTTTCTGACAAGCCCTTAAAATAACTAGTAGTCTTAGGAACAGAGAGCTATCCAGAACAATATGTATGGATGGTCTTCATAGAAGACTTCATGCAACCAAAACTTTAATAAGTCTCTCTGACCTCTTTTATTTCTACCCCAAGTAGAAGGAGAGGCACCAAGCTATTACAGACCTAGGGCTTGTGCAAGCCACTGGAGACCTAGTGACAAGAAACTTCCCATGGGGAGAAAAGACAGATGGGCATATTTCCAAAATGGACCCATGTGCTTCCCGGTCATCAAAAAGAGAGTGCATTATCTTAATTTATGATGATTTGAGTCATTAAAATCTTGTGATGGGCCAATGATACACTTCTAAGAGGAGTGAGGCACATGGCAGTTGTAAGCAGATTAACGCACTTGGTGAATATCAAACTCTGAACCAACTTTAGTGTTCTAATCAATTAAAAGGTACAACAAATTTATTTAGGTAGATTAAATGATATTTAATGTTATGCCTGATTATTACTCTTCAATAATGAACAAGAAGCTCATGTAAATAACTATAATTGGCCTTACTTTAAAACATGGTAGTCAGGACTGTTTGAGATAAGCTGGAGAGAAGGAAGGGGAGAAATAGACAAAAGTTAGCTGCTCTGAAGCCACTGTCAAGACCTCTGGATCTACATGTAACCCAGGAGATCGAGGCAAAGGGCTGTGCCCCTAGATCCTCCTGCACTGTGGTTCTCAGCGATGTCACGGGGCTGAAGCAGCTTCCTGATTCGTGTTTACATGTCCATGTGTACAATACCCCTGACCATGGAGATGAACCACTATTCAATCATCCCTTACACTCCTCTAATTAACAATTAGATTTCAGAATCATTGTATCATTACATGATAATTTATTCCTCAAACCTGTAGGATGCCGAGCTAAAAGCAAATCAAATATCAATGGCTTCTTTTCTTTGAAATACCAAGATGTTCTTTCACACTTGGAATCCTGATTAGAGGATAAATCCATCAAATCAATGGAAACAAGTTAAGAAATAGACAGAGGGATATTTCATTCATATATATACATTTTGCATTGTTGCAAAAATAGAGTTACATTTAAAAAATTTAGAACTTCTTGAAATTTCATAGATATTAAAGATTTTCTTCTGCTTATACTCCCTTTGGTTTACCAAATCAAACTCACTCTTTAATGGGCATTTCTAGCATTCAGTGCTAGTAACAACAGTTTTTTTAAATTCTTATTTTTCCCACGTCAAAGAACAAGGGCAGAGGTCATGGAGAGGTCAAGTCTAATCTACCTAGGGATGTGGCAGCCTTAACTATAGATGTTCAAGCCAGACATTGCCAGCAGAACCACATCTCTTCATCCACAG